>NC_069499.1:1213200102-1213416883 GCF_027579735.1 Bombina bombina | reverse complement strand
GTGGCATCCTCTGAATAAGAGGAGACCCCTTAAGTAGGTATACATCAGTATGCTGAAGGTAAGAACTTAATTCACTAAGTTTAGGGAAAATGTTGCAAAACCTTTTTACATTTATTGAAGGCAAAATAGCAGTCATTGCCTTCTCTATAGCTGCAGCAATAAATCTTACATTTCTGCAGTAATGTTATGAACATTAGACTGAAAAGGAATAACAGTGGGTGTATTTGTACTCAGATATATTTAACAATTTGTAAAAAACAAGAGCCACATAATTTAGAGCAGCTTATTACAACAAACATATTTAGGCTTTGGGAAATATGTGTTCAGGCAGCTCAAATCCTATGGTGATGGTTCAGTTTGAGACATAATTGCAAAAAACTAAAATTTGAAAAAGAGAAAAAAAGAAAAATTCTGCAAATTTATATCCATGCTCCTTTATATATGTGGCACCTAAGGTCTATTTGGTGCAAGCTATACGATATTTCCCAAAGGTGTGTGCTGCTACTTCCCTACCTATAGATATGATACAGATAACAGCTTGAGAGAATGGGGAAACAGAGCAAAAATTTATATAAAAAAAAAGAAAAAAAGAAAAAAAAAAGAAAAAAGGAATCATAAAATGCAGCATGATAGCGCTCTAAATGTTTTCAGAAAAACGCTGAATGAGCTGGGGGCAGGAGCGTATAACTGCAATTTGGCAGGAACATTTTTGGCACAAAATGATGACACGTCACCCTATGACATAAATAAGCATCTCACATGCGCAACATGCAAAGGCTGTAGTGGATTTCTAATACACCTATCACTAAAAAGCAGGTAAGAATTTTGATTGTATAAACAAAAAAACTAAATGCAGCTACATAAAGTGGATACTTCTATTATAGCTGCATAAGATGTGGATTATCAACATGTCCATGAGGACTAACAGAATACTTAGCATCCTAATTTATAAATAAAAATAACTAGCTCCAAAAAAACATTTATGTTTCACAGACTCTACCAACCTTGACAAATATTTAGCCACAAATAAAGTCGCTAAAAAAGAGCACTGAATTAACGACTCAAGGCATGTATACAAACAATATATAACAACTTAATTAAAAAGTGCCCAATCCATAGCTGAGAGTGTCTTATATAATAAAAGTATATACTTACCGTGTAAGACACCCATCCACATATAGCAGACAGCCAAACCAGTACTGAAACATATCAGCAGAGGTTATGGAACAAGGAGTATATTGTCGATTTATAAAGGAAGGCAACAGATGAATCCCTGCGACTGATATTCAGAGAGCCTTATGAATAGATTTCCCATAGGCGAAAACATGGTATCATCAGGCAATACTCCCTTCACATCCCTCAGACAAACACTGCACTTAGAGAGGAACTGGGCTTCAATATGCTTAGAAGTGCCTTTCACAGAAGAAATCAAGCACATCATGCTTTACCACCTCCCAAGGAGGCAAAGTTTGTAAAACTGAGGGTATGAGTGGGGTGGGAGGTGTATTTATAGGCATTGAGGTTTGGTAAATTTTGTCCCCCTCCTGGTAGGAATGTATATCCCATACGTCACTAGCTCATGGACCCTTGCCACTTATATGAAAGAAAATTATCAACCTGCTCTACAATACCTGGAAAATGTAAACATATTTTAGCAAATGCTTTCTTTCTGCTACTAACAGAATCTTGGTATCTATACACAAGTGTTATTTGGAACATTTGTAAAGGAACACAAATCCCCCTGTAATTACAAGACTTGTCCTACATTCTTAAAATAAACATACCAGGCAAGCATGAAAATGTCTGACAACATTTACACTTTGTTGCATTTGATTTTCAAAAGGCAAAAATCCTGCCACTACTAGCCTTATTTTTGAGAAGCCAATCCTGACCTCTTCCTAGAGTAGACAAGGCTGGTCACTGTTTTGTGTCCAAGACTTGAATTGTATTGCATTGCATCATCTTAAATAATCACCTACTGAGGCCAAAGGAACAGTTATGTGGCAGGATTAGGTTTGTGAAGTCTGCAGCGAGCATTTCCAATTCTCAGAATTGGAAAGCCTAACATTTTCTGAAAAACATTTTAAGAAAAAAGGGGCAGGGTAAATATTAAAGTACTTTGCAATGTTTGTTGATTTTTGTTTATTTAATACACAAACATTTTATATTAGAAATCTCAAAATATTTCATACCCTTTAAATTATTTCAAGCAGCTGGCTTACAGTATTTACAATATCCTTATCAAAGTTTTTCCCAGGGTGTATTCATTTTAGGGAATGTTTTGCGGTGAATGATCCTGTAATTCACTTTGATCTGTAGTAATAAAGAGGTGAAAATGAATTGCATGTTAAAGAAAACAATATAAATTTGGTAGGAACAAGGAAGTAATATGCACTCTCTCTGACACAAGCAAAGAAGAGTGAAAAAACAAGAAGGAACAAACCGTTCCAGAAGCAAGCTCAGAACGGCTCCTTCAAATAAGGCTACTGAAAAAAAAAAAAAATGAAAAATAAAAAAACTGCAGCAAAGAAGATTTAAAAAAAAACAAAAAAAAAAAAACGTTTGTCTTGACAGATTTAATATGGTAAAGCAAGACAACAGAGATACCTTATAAATTACAAGGTGTTCCCTTCCCCAGATACAGTAATCACAGGTATTCTTTAATCTGGCTAGAAGTGGGTGGAACTCATTTATGAAGAGAAAAAAAAACACAACAAACAAAACAAAAAACGTAAGACACAAATAACGAAAAATGTGTGAAGCAGGAGGGTAAGATTGACAAAAGTGAACAGTACTCAGGAACTGATGAAAGGAAAAAATAAAACCCAGTTTTAAAAAGGATAAACCAATATTTGCTCCAATAACACAACATAGAAACAAATAATAAATAAAAGACGCAGACTTAAACCATATACAGTCCTGGCCAAATGTTTTGAGAATGACACAAGCTTTCATTTTCACAAAATCTGCTGCCTCCGTTTTTATGATGGCAATTTGCATATACTCCAGAATGTTATGAAGAGTGATCAGATCAATTGCAATTAATTGCAAAGTCCATATTTGACATGAAAATGAACTTAATCCCTTAAAAAAAAAAAAGTCCACTGCATTTCAGCCCTGCCACAAAAGGACCAGCTGACATGTCAGCGTTGACGAGGACAAGCCTGGAGACCACTCTGTCATGCTGATTGAGTTAGAATAACAGACTGGAAGATTTAAAAAGGAGGGTGGTGCTTGATATCATTGTTCTTAACAATGGTTACCTGCAAGGAAACACATGCAGTCATCATTGCTTTGCACAAAAAGGGATTCACAGGCAAGGACATTGCTACCACTAAGATTGCACCTAAGATTGCTGCGGGATCAGGGCACCATCAGTGCAGAGCTTGCTCAGAAATGGCAGCAGGCAGGTGCGAGTGCATCTGCATGCACAGTGAGGCGAAGACTTTGAGGCTGGCCTGGTGTCAAGAAGGGCAGCAAAGAAGTCACTTCTCTCCAGGAAAAACACTAGGGACAGATTAATATTCTGCGAAAAGGTACAAGGATTGGACTGCTGAGGACTGGGGTAAAGTAATTTTCTCTGATGAATCTGCTTTCCCGATTGTTTGGGGCATCCGGAAAAAAACCTTGTCCGGAGAAGAAAAGGTGAGCGCTACCATCAGTCCTGTGTCATGCCAACAGTAAAGCATCCTGAGACCATTCAAGTGTGGGGTTGCTTCTCAGCCAAGGGAGTGTGCTCACTCACAATTTTGCCTAAGAACACAGCCATAAATAAAGACTGGTACAAAAACATCTTCCAAGAGCAACTTCTCCCAACCATCCAAGAACAGTTTGGTGATGAACAAAGCCTTTTCCAGCATGATGGAGCACTTTGCCATAAGGTAAAAGTGATAACTAAGTGGCTTGGGAAATAAAAAAAATAAATCAAAATTTTGGGTTCATGGCCAGGAAACTCCCCAGACCTTAATACCCATAAAGAACTTGTGGTCAATCCTCAAGAGGCAGGTGAACAAACAAAAAACCCCCCACATATTCTGACAAACTCCAAGCATTAAAGTGAATGTAAATTTTGAAAAGTGCCCGGTTTTTAAAAATTCGATTAAAAACAGGGGCACTTTAATTCATCAAAATTTACATATCACTCAGAAATAACTGATAGGTCATCCTCAAATCACGGCTTCCCCCCAGGGGGAATCAGTGTCTGATTCAACGCCATTATTGGAGGAAGCCGGATTCCTCATTTTAGACCCAGGAAGAGGCTTTGTGACGGGTGGAGGAAGCAGGATCAGCTGTCAAGTTTTTTCACAACACAAGTGAAATGTAAATTTTGATGAATTAAAGTGCCCCTGTTTTTAATCAAATTTTTAAAAACCGGGCACTTTTGCATCAAAATTTACATTCACTTTAATTATGCAAGAATGGGCTGCCATCAGTCAGGATGTAGCCCAGAAGTTGATTCACAGCATGCCATGGCAAATTGCAGAGGTATTAAAAAAGAAGAGTCAGCACTGCAAATATTGACTCTTTGCATAAACTTAATGTTATAGTCAATGAAAGCCTTTGACAGTTATGAAATGCTTGTAATTATACTTAAGTATACCATAGTAACATCTGACAAAAATATCTAAAACACTGAAAAGACTTTGTGAAAATTAATGTGCGCTATTCACAAAACTTTTGGCCAGGACTGTACAATGGGCACAAATAAGCAATTTACACAAACCCAGTGCCTGGACTGTTGCTGTAACTGTAGTAGTATGTGCGTAGCTTTTATTTATAGTGTTCTATTATATTTTCAGACATCCAAACCCACTTCCAATTGACTTTACTCTGTAAGACTTCAGCTATCACTTTGTGCCCTCTAAAATTACAAACCCTTCAACTTTATACACTGTTACCAGGAAAGAAAAAAAAAAAAAAACACTCTCCTGCTGTGGTTACAGAACATTATATTAAAGGGTAGGGTTGCACCGATACCATTTTTTTTAAGACAGAGTACAAGTATCGAACTTTTATTCAAATACTCACCGATACCAATTACCGATACTTTTTTTATGTCATGACAGTTTACCAAGCACAATACAGACTAATGATTTAAGACCGCTTCTTTATAATTATGAACTGTATCTCAAAAAAAAAATAATTGAAATAATAAAACAGTTTTATGTGCTTGTTGTCACAAAGTTCATAGAACATGTTTATAAATAAAATTATTACAATAACACATATTAATAACAACAACAATAACTAACAGCTGCAGCAGCTGGGACTGGAAAGCTACAATTTAAACGGGCGATTACTGGATGCAATTGGGTTGTAGAGTGCCTATATAACTGATAAATCTGACGCTTGTACTTAATACAAAGTCGTATATTTTAATTCTGAAAATAATATTAAGGAAGGAGTATCCCAGTAATCACTTTTGAGAAAAATGGGGCATTTGTATTCTACTGACTCAACAGAAAATAGGGCTGGTCTTCATATTTTTCCAGGGCTGCTTTTTATTCCCAGTCCAGCCCTGGCTAAGGGTGTTCCTCAGAATACAGTGTATTTTGAGCATAATTATGCAAGATGAGAGGCTTCCAGCTGTAAAGTAGCAGCTTTTGGAGCACTGCTCTGACGTACAATAATACAAATAACAGCAATTTGTATTGGCAGAACAGAAGGGAACAATTTTTAGTTAAGTCTCCACTCCAGCTTAAAATGAAATGGGAACATACAGTTTGAAAAATGCCACAAAATGTCATATGGGTAGGAATTGGAGGTATCGGTTTAAGTATCGGTGCATTTGCACGAGTACAAGTACTCATGCAAATACTTGGTATCGGTGCAACCCTATTAAAGGCCCATTATAGTATGTAATTTTATCACTAGCAATGCTGCAAATGGATTGAACACATAATTAAAAAGTACCACTCTGGACCCACAAAGCACTTTGTGGGGGTTAAACATTTAAATAATCATTGCATACCCCCTACCAATGTACCCAGCGCTACGGAATTTGGCGGCACTATAAAAATAAATGATAAATATGTAGCATCACTAGTGATAAAATAACATTCTCAAACAAAGTATGTCTTTTTTTTTATTATAATGCCCATTTAAACCTATTAATTTTTAACCAAAATTAAAGTGATGGTAAACTTGACATGTTTTAAAATATGATCCAGAATCCAAGCGAAATTTTAGATGGAAACAAAATCCATATTTTTTGAGAGCCAACGGTTTGAACTGTTCTCCAATTGGCACTCTAGCTAAAACAAAAAAAAATAAAACTATTAACTCATAAAAATGAGTTTTCAAGTGGGCGGCCGGAGTGCAGGTTTTAGAATGGTATGGATAGATTAAAAAGTAAGTTAGCGCATCTTTATAACAAGTCATCAATTAAAATCCCTGTAAAATATTGCTTTCCGTAACCGATTTAAAAATATGTAAAAGTTTACCATCACTTTACTTATGTTTTAATTCAAATGAACACACCCTCCCAAGCGGGAGAACATTACCAGAGAATCTTAGAAAATCAGATAAACAGAAAATCTGAAACTTATGACAGTATCCATGTTCTCTTACTTATCAAAGGGACACTGAACCCAATTTTTTTCTTTTGTGATTCATATAGAGCATTCAATGTTAAGCAACTTTCCAATTTTACTTTTATCATCAATTTTTCTTCGTTCTCTTGCTTTCTTTATTTGAAAAAGAAGGCATCTAAGCTATTTTTTGGTTCAGAACCATGGAAAGCACTTTTTTTATTGGTGGGTGAAATTATCCACCAATCAGCAAGAACAACTTAGTGTGTTCACCAAAAATGGGTCGGCATCTAAACTTACATTCTTGCATTTCAAATAAAGATACCAAGAGAATGAAGAACATTTGATAATAGGAGTAAATTAGAAAGATGCTTAAAATTGCATGCTCTATCTGAATCACGAAAGACAATTTTTGGGTTCAGTGTCCCTTTAAGTCATCAAGTTATGTTAAAGGGAAATTAAAAGCTTTCCGATTGTAGTAGAAAATGTTTAAAATATATTTAATAAAACAAAAAAACAAAAAAAAACACTATTGCAATATACTTACATTGTCCCCCTTTCCTGTCATTTAAAGGGACATGAAACCCTAATTTTGGTAGGTAGCATGCACATGCCTGAGGCACTACATGACAGGAAATAGTGCTGCCAGCTAGTGTTCTTGATAACATTGTTACAAAACTGCTGCAAACACGTGCACACTCATGAGCTTATCTTCATACTTTTCAACAAAGAACCACAAGAAAAAGAAGAAAATTTGATCATATAAGTAAATTGGAAAGTTGTTTAAAATTGTATGCACTAATTGCATGAAAGAAAAAATGTTGGGTTTTATGTCCCTTTAATTCTAAAAATAGTAGTTTTCCCAATTTCTGTTAAAAGTGGAAATGCAGACTCTAGATTTAATACTGCTATATTCCACAAATTCATTGGTTGCAGACCATAGAATTATAAAAATTCTAATACAGAATGAATGCGGCACTTCTGATCAACACTAGTGCAGAATTATATAACATTATATTAGTGCTAGCTTTATATAACATAATATTGCAGGTGAATTTTTATTTAAAAAAAAGGAGGAGTTTTCAGACCCGCCCTGACCGAGCGAGTGTGGTTTTCCCTCAGAGCGCATCTGGGCAGCTGTCTAGTCACAGCCCGGCCTGACCGCGCCATTACACTCAATGTAACTCGCTCCCGCTGTCAGACAGAGCAAGAGCAAGCTACATTGAGTGTAATGGCGCGGTTCGGCCGGGCTGTGAATAAACAGCTGCCCAGATGCGCTCTGAGGGAAAACCAGACCCGCTCAGTAAAGCACAGAGGGCGGGTCTGAAAAAAACTTTTTTTTTATAAAAATTCACCAGCAATATGTTATATAAAGCTAGCACTAATATAATTCTGCACTATGTGCAGAATTATATAACATTATTTTCTAGGTTTACTGGCCCTTTAAATATTATATTCTATGTGTTTGAGCACAATCAAGGAGTTATCAATATTAATATAACAATGTATAACTATTTGAAAATATAGATAAAGCCTTTACTAACTAATATAAATATATATATATACACACACACACACACGTCTTTGGAGAAAGAAATCCTTACAGAGAGAGGGTCATACATTTTTTTAGATACATAGATGATCTACTTTTCATCTATGATGGTGACACAGAACAAGTTGAAGAATTCTGTGTTTACCTTAATAATAACAGATGTGGGCTGAAATTTATAGGAGAACATAGTTCAGAATCAATAGATTTTTTGGATCTTACCTTAAAAGCTGATGTGGAACATGAAAAAGTAATCTCTACACTTTACAGAAAGTCAACAGCAGGAAATACCACACTTTTATACAAATCATGTCATCCAAGACATGTCCTGAGAGGTATACCAAAGGGCGAATTCATTAGGGCTAAAAGAAACTGCTCTAATGAGGAAGATTACACTAAACAATGTGCAATCATTGCAGAAAGATTACAACAGAGAGGATATAGTGAAGATGCCCTAGACAAAGCGAAAGAAAGTGTACAACAGAGAACAAGGGAGGATTTACTTAAATATAAAAAGAAGGATTCGAAATTGAGGGGTAGTGAGAAACCTAGGTTTATTACCACATACAGCACTGATTTTAAAAATATCAGTAAAATCATTAAAGACACTATCCCCATATTACATTCAGATCCAATATTGAAAACGATAACCAATAAAGGTGTTGATGTAATATCTAAAAGAGGAAAAACACTCTCCAATTACCTTTCTCCATTAAATCTTCCAGCTAAAGAAAACAAAATGTTGGTTAAAAGAAAGGAAAGGATTTTTCAGGTGCAGAAAAAAAAACATATGCAAAACTTGTAACCATGTAAGTGAGGGAAAAAGTTTTTCTTCAAATGTAACTCAACAAGAATATAAAATCAAATACTACATAAATTGTTCAACTACACATGTAGCATATCTATTAACATGTGACCTTTGTAATATCCAATAAGTAGGTAAAACCAAGCAAAGTATTAAAGATAGGTTCCTACAGCACTTAAAGGGCCACTAAACCCAAAATCTTTCTTTCATGATTCAGATAGAGAATATAAATTTAAACAACATTACAATTTACTTCTATTATTTATTTTGCTTCCTTTTTTAGATATCCTTAGTTGAAGAAAAAGCAATGCACATGGTGAGCCAATCACACGAGGCTTCTATGTGCAGCAACCAATCAGCAGCTACTGAGCGTATCTAAATATGCTTTTTAGCAAAGAATATCAAGAGAATAAAACAAATTAGATAATATAAGTAAATTAGAAAGATGTTTAAAATTGCATTCTCTTTCTAAATCATGAAAGAAAAAATGTGGGTGTCATGTCCCTTTAAGATCGATTGAGGATGATGACACAGATACTCCAGTGTCCAGACATTTTAAAACTCAACATAATTCAGATGCATCCCTGCTTAAAATTCAAGGTATTGATTATGTTCCCTTATGGAAACGTGGAGGAGACAGAGAAGATAAACTCAAACGTGAAGTCTTTTGGATTTTCACATTAATGCAATCCTCAAGGGCTAAACATGAAAAGGGATTTAGATCTTTTTGTTAATTAGAATTTAACAATTCCATTGATCGAAGAAGAATTTACCAAATAGATTAAAACTGATACTAATAGGCAGACAATAATAAAATATAGCTACAAATAAAGTGAGCTCAATATAATATCGGATACAAAAACTATATAAAACATATGTCGCCTTTAAAATACAATAACAATAATAAATTTGATATCAAAATTTAATTTCTCTCTGATATAAACAAAAGTTTCAGATCTATAGATCAACATATACTTCAAACTTAGGATCTTCCATACATAAAAAGAGTAGGTATATGACAGTTACAATTAATAGCATCAGAAATCATGCTATAGTCTCTTAAATTCCTTAAATATCCCTTCACAAAATTAATAATAAATGTAATAAAACAACTGTATTTAAAGAAACATGACAAAGGTGAAATGACATGCAAACAAAATAAACTAAAAGGAAATATAATATTAAGACAGATATATGCTGTTAAATTAATGTATACTATTAGTTTACAATTGTTATTCCCAATTATGCAAAAAGAATTTTTTGTGTATGTCATTCAAACAAAGGAAAGGTAATGATCAGTGAAAACAGGCACAATGTCTTTTAATATGCAAGTGTCTCTTTAAGAAAAGTGCTATAAAGCAAAGGGCGGTCAGGATTGCTTTCAAGCAGTGATCAAGTGCGCAACCGCACGAAACATGTCTGCGTGTGGTCTCGATCGCTGACATTGTGTCTTTATATTTTTAGTGCTTTATCTCAGCTGCGTTTTTGGCTGTTATGTTTTTACTTTTGTTTCAATAAAGGAAGTTTTATCAATACGAGGAGTTCTTTGCGTTATTTTGGTGTTCAACTTGTGGAATATATATATATATAAGAAAAAAAACAGATTTAATAAAAAATAAAAAAAATCACCAATTAAAACCATGGAAGAACAGTGACATTTACAAGATAGTTGTGATTCATCCATTCCTCAGAACAGAAGTCAATATATGCAATCATGAAATACCTCCCAAGATTATATAGCCATTATAAAAAAGGAGTATAGAAAGATAATGTCACCTAGTAAGCAAGTGTAAAAAAAGAAAAAAAAAAGTGCATGAACAAAGGACGGGAGAGTCGCAAGGGATAGAATTAATGGTATCATGACCGCTATGCATAACCTAGATTGTACATTTTCTTGGGAACCATGTCTCAATATCCTATGAATATTGACGTTGATTCCAAAATATTTACACTGAGGATTATAAGAATTTATATTCAGGTTATTCAGTACCAGGGTGAATTTGATTTAAATCAAAATTGATTTAAAATCACAACTTAAATCACTAGTCAATAAAACTATTTTCCAGTTATTTCATTGCTGTCTATTTTTTATTTAAGTTTACTGTCCGTTAAAATGCTGTCTGCAGTAAAGTGAAAAGATATATAGCAAAATAGGAGTCTCTGTCATTGTAATAAAATTACTGATTTAGTTATATATCAGGGGTGTCGCACTAATTTGAGTCGTGGGCCACACACTACCTACATATCTTGCCATTGCTAAACAAAGCAGTGGTGATGCTATAACTGTATTCCTTTCAAAAGATTGTGTTCAGTAACTCCTAATTAAGTTACTCTGGTTTGTTGTGATTTTAGTTAATGCGAAAGTTATTGAAAGGAATGGGCAAAAACAGTGTGTGAAATCAGTGCTGCCATACTAAGAAACACATAAAGAATTGCTGCATTTGCCAAATAAATTT
The DNA here is from genome assembly GCF_027579735.1 of Bombina bombina. Lineage (NCBI taxonomy): Eukaryota > Metazoa > Chordata > Amphibia > Anura > Bombinatoridae > Bombina > Bombina bombina. The sequence continues at coordinate 1,213,405,543 of NC_069499.1, read as the reverse complement.
TTTATGCACTTATCTGTGTTTGCCTTTTTCTTTTTAATAACAATGTTACTTGTTAAAAAACTGAAGGGTATTAATGATCTTGCTACGGTAGTTCAGCTGCTCACTATGCAACAAGTGAATCACAATGCCAGAACAAAGGGATACAGTCATTATAATGGAGAGCTGAATGGAGGTTGCACGTATGCGCATCCCCAACAGTAAGCACACTCGCTCTTTAAGTAATAAGCATATTATAAATATTTTTCATATTTTTTCATGGGAGGTGGCATGGGCCGCACAAAACTTGATGGTGGCCGCATGCGGCCCATGGGCTGCCAGTTTAACACCCCTGTTATATATCATTAGAAAAACATATCATTAGAAATTGTTTTATTTAAAAAAGGGAGTCTACTTGAAAATATTTTTTGTTTAAAAAGATAGATAATCCCTTTATTATTCATCAAGTTCTGCATAACCAACACCGCTATATTAATATAAATGTTACCTCTATGATAAACTGTATATAACCCCCAGCAGACTGCCCCTTATCTCAGTGCTTTTTTCAAACTTGCATTTTAGCAACTCAGTGCTGGTTCTTCCATAAACACTTTCTATGGGAGTGAGCACAATGTTAACTATATGGCACAAATGAACTAGCACTGTCTGACTGTAAGCAAGATTTAAAAAGCTAACACTGAGATAAGAGGCAGCCTGAAATGGCTTAGAAACAGGTACACTAGGGCTGCAACTAACTATTATTTTCATAATCGATTAATCGGGCGATTATTTTTTCGACTAATCGGATAAAATGTTTCCTATATTTAAAATTAAAATCCATATACTGAGTGTTATAAATATAAACTTCAGACTAAAACTTTACATTAACACAACTGTTGGTCCAATTTTTTAAGCAGCATAACACATTTTTATAATTAAGCAAAACCACAAAGCCTCTGCAAACTGCCCCTTTTTTCAGTTCTTTTGACAGACTTGCTGTCTAGCCAATCAATGCCTGCTCCCAGATAACTTCTCATGCACAGTTATATATATGAAATACGTGAACTAACACCCTCTAGTGGTGAAAAACTGTTAAAATGCAATCTGAAAGAGGTGGGCTTCAAGGTCTAAGAAATTAGCATATGAATCTCCTAGGTTAAGCTTTCAACTAAGAATACCAAGAGAACAAAGCAAAATTGGTGATAAAAATAAATTGGAAAATTGTTTAAAATTACATGCTCTATCTGAATCATGAAAGTTTATTTTGGCCTAGACTGTCCCTTTAACATTCTGTTATTCACTCTTTCAGAAACTTTGCATTGAAATGCAAAAATGTCAACATGCTCCTGGCTGAGGCTGGCTCTTTTTTTTTGCAAGCTATTTTGCCTGCAGCAGAGAAGAGGCGCTCAGATGGCGTTGAGGTGCCCGAGACGCATAAGTAGGGTTTTGGCAATTTTACCAAGGTGGGCTAGTTATCTTTGTTAGCTCTTCACCAATGCAAGGGGCCTCTTAAAGTAAGCCTGGTCTTCATTCTGACATAAAAATATCTTGAATATCTATATGCAATGGTAAACAACCAGCTATAAGGTTAAGGGAAAAAAATATCTAGTCCACTCTTAAAATAACAGATATAACAAGAACTAATAGCTGAAGTTGGCCCCATTCTGGTCTCTGTTTTTAACTCGGCCTTCCAAGCTGGAAATTTCCCTAAGGAATGCTTAGAAGCAGAGATTGTGACTATGCCCAAACCGGGCAAAGATCCGAGTCGATGTGAGAGTTACAGGCCCATATCCCTAATATGTGGATATTAAAATTTACTAAAAAATTTTGGCTAATAGGGACGGAAGTTCCTTACTCAACCTGATACATTTAGATCAAGTGGGCTTTGTGCGAGGCCGGTAGGGCTCAGATAATACTCGTCGATTACTAAACTACATCTCTGGGGCTCCCACTAGTTGCCCTGTCACTAGATGCCGAAAAAGCATTTGACAGGGTAAGGTGGAAGTATATGGAGGAGGTTTTAAAAGCCTATAGGCTTCCGGCCTACTTCAAAAGAGCAGTTATTTCTCTATATTCTAATCCGTCAGCCAGAATTAGGGGGAAGGGGTTTTGCTCTGAACCCTTTGAGATTAGGAATGGGACCAAACAGGGGTGCCCCCCGTCTCCTCTCCTTTTTGTTCTCTCCATTGAGCCCCTGGCAGCTATGATCAGACAAAATAATGAAGTTCAGGGCCGGCTAATTCATGAAACTCTACAAAAGCTAGCGCTATTCGCGGACGATCTCACTCTGTGTCAGACCCCGAGACGTCCTTACCGGTGGTTTTCGATTGTCTACAATGGTTCGGTAAGATGTCTTACTATAAGCTTAATTATACGAAGACGGAGGCCTTGGCCTTGAACCTCCCCTTGCCTCAACTTTCCAGGCTTAAAGAAGCCTACCCATTTAATTGGTCGACAAACCAGATAAAACATCTGGGGGTTATCCTTTCACCCGACCCGAAAACGGTAATTCATACCATTTTTGACCCGTTATTGCCAGAATTTGAAAACCTCGTCGCAAAGTGGTCTAAATACGAGATTTCATGGATGGGGAGAATCCAGTCGGTCAAAATGACTTTATTACCTAAGGTCACGTACCTGTTTAGGTGTATTCCTCTAAGGATCCCAAATTATATTCTAAACCGCTTTCAATCTATAATAAGTAGGTTTATCTGGCAGGGTAAGCCCCCAAGGATTGCTATGCAACAACTACAAAAGCCTATTTTAAATGGGGTCTCGCAGCTCCTAACGTTCGTAAATACTATGAGGCGGCTATGCTCTCTCATGTGACAGCATGGGGGGGCACCGTCGGTGGACACTAGATGGGGACAACTTGAGCAGGCTGTGCTTCCCTCTGGATTATTCCTGGAGGATCTTATCTGGGTCCCTCAACATTCAGATGTACTCATAGGAGTGGATAATCCTGTTATTCGAGCCTGCGTCAAAACCTGGAGGGAACTCCATAGTTTGGCTCGGGTTGCACCACATCCTTCACCTGCACATTCAATAAGAGCATTGCTGCTTTGTCTCCCAGAATCACACCCATAGATGTGGGCTACTTGGGGTATAAATCAGTCTCGAGACCTCTACTCACCTCGCGGACTGGCTTTACAGGCTACAGACCTACCAAACATAGATATTCCTAAAAATTACCAGTTTGAGTATTTTAGATTTATTTCCTTGTTGAGAGCTTGGAAATTTCCAAAAATGAGTCATAGGGAATTGACTCATTGGGAAAGAAGATAGCTCGTAGGTAGACCTATCCGAAAAGCCATGACGATTCATTATCAATTACTATTGGATTCAGACAGCTTTGTGAAGCAGTTCGGTGTTCTGGAGTGGGAGAGAGCATTGGGGCAGGGGTACTCGGAATTGGAATGGCAAAAAGCCATACGATACACAAGAGAGGCAATTCACTGCGTTACATTATATGAACTATTTATAAAATGAATGCTGCGTTGGCATAGAGTCCCAGAGCAACTAAATAAGATGTTTCCCCATACATCAAATAAGTGCTGGAGGGGGTGTGGCCAAAAGGGCACACACCTACATAATTTGGTGGAGCTGTAATGAGGTGCAGGGGGTGTGGAGGCAGGTGGAGACAATACTTGACCAAATAGGTTTACTGCACAAGTTAACACCAGACACGGCTCTTTTTCATTTAGGGTTAAAAAAAATGGCCAAATCAGAAAAAATATTGTGCATTGTTATTCTCCTAGCCACGAAATTAGCAATAGCAAGATGTTGGCTGGGAACAGCCCGGGTTACATTCAATATGGTCAGGGATATCATCACATCTATTCGCTCAATGGAGGAATTCTCTATGAGCTGCAGGGGCAAACTGGGTTTGCATGGGCAGGTCTGGGTGCCTTGGGAAAATTGGGAGAAAATGTCCACATCAGTGGGGTAATTTGACAAATTACAACAATCTGCTTAGGGATTGAATTTGACCATCCTTCTGCCCCCTAGAAAGCTCTCCTTGGCCCCTCATCTCCCCCTCCAGATGAGTGTGCATTTTTTTTTTCCATTTCTCTCTCTTTCTCCCCACTCTTTTCTTTACTATCCATGCCCTGTCGCCTTGAGGAACATAATTTTTCTCAACACCAAGCAATAATATAAATTCACCTGGATATGGTTAGTTCATATACATGTTCCATAATCCCTCGTACCAGTCACAGTTTGAGGAGGAAGTTCATTCCAGGTGATATATAACTAGATTCGTATCTGAATATTTTTGCATGTGTCATTTTACTTAATTATAAAAGGTATGCTGAATATATTATGGACAGGAATAAGCCTGCATATATCAAGAAATTGACACCGAAACTAGGTGTATAGTAGGATGTTTGTTATAACACGTGTTAATTGTCCGTTTGAAAATGCATTTATGTAAAATGAGGTATTATTCATGGCTAGAGACTGTCCCTTTTGGGATTGGACTTAAGTAGAATAAGCAGTCTTGAGGGCATGCTTGTTTTGGTCCTTAATTTGTTGGACCTGTCTTGAGGAAGGGCATGACCTTTTCCTCCAGTGATGTCAGAAATGATCTCCTTCAGTCCAGGCCCGAATAGGGTCTGCCCTTTGAAGGGAATGTTGAGAAGTTTAGACTTTGAAGTCACGTCAGCTGACCAGGATTTAAGCCATAGCGCCCTACGCGCCTTAATAGCAAAACCTGAATTTTTAGCCGTTAGCTTGGTTAAATGAACAACGGCATCAGAAACAAATGAATTGGCTAGCTTAAGGGCCCTAAGCTTGTCAATAATATCTTCCAACGGGGTTTCAACCTATAGAGCCTCCTCTAGGGACTCAAACCAGAAAGCCGCGGCAGCAGTGACTGGGGCAATGCATGCAAGAGGCTGGAGAATAAAACCTTGTTGAATAAAAATTTTCTTAAGGTAACCCTCTAATTTTTTATCCATTGGATCTAGAAAAGCACAACTGTCCTCGACAGGGATAGTGGTAGACTTAGCTAGAGTAGAAACTGCTCCCTCCACCTTAGGGACCGTCTGCCATAAGTCTCGTGTAGCGGCGTCTATAGGAAAGATCTTTTTAAAAACAGGAGGGGGAGAGAACGGTACACCTGGTCTATCCCATTCCTTAGTAATAATTTCAGAAAACCTTTTAGGGATTGGAAAAACATCAGTGTAAGTAGGTACTGCATAGTATTTATCCAATCTACATAATTTCTCTGGGACTGCAATAGTGTCACAGTCATCCAGAGTTGCTATAACCTCCCTGAGCAATACGCGGAGGTGTTAAAGCTTAAATTTAAATGTAGACACATCAGAATCAGATTCAAGTATCTTCTCTGAATCAGAAAAATCACCCACAGATTGAAGCTCCCCTGCTTCAGCTTCAGTATAATTTGAGGGTGTATCAGACATAGCTACTAAAGCGTCAGAGAGCTCTGTATTTATTCTAGTCCCAGAGCGGTCTCGCTTTCCTTGCAATCCTGGCAGTTTAGATAATACCTCTGTAAGGGTATGATTCATAACCATGTCTTGCAAGGTATACGCAATGGGCGCACTAGATGTACTAGGCGTCCCCTGAGCGGGATTTATAGGATCTGACACGTCGGGAGTGTTAGACGGCATAACTTCCTCCTTGTCAATTTCTTCTGGTGATAAATTTTTTAAAGCCAGAATATGGTCTTTGTAATCTATAGTAAAATCAGTGCATTTGGTACACATTCTAAGAGGGGGTTCCACAATGGCTTCTAAACATAATGAACAATGAGTTTCCTCTATGTCAGACATGTTTAAACAGACTAGTAATGAGACCAGCAGGCTTGGAAAACACTTTAATAACTGAACAAGCAAAAAATAAAACGGTACTGTGCCTTTAAGAGAAAAAAAACAATCACAGAAACTGCTAAAATAGTGAAAAAAGCAGTAAATCTTACGAAATTTTTACAGTGTGTATAATAGGCTGAAAGAGCATTGCACCCTCTTGCAAATGGATGATTAACCCCTTAGTTTCAAAACCGGATCAAAAAAACGATATAAACGTTTTTAAACAGTCACAACAAACTGCCACAGCTTTACTGTGGCCCTACCTGCCCATACAATGACTTTGGAAGGCACAAAAACCCTTTAGAGAGGTCCTAAATGTTCAGGGGACTCCTTCAGGGAAGCTGGATGTCTCAATCTGCAAAAACGAATGCGCAATTTAGGCGTGGAAATAGGCCCCTCCCAACCTGTACTCACAGTGAGAGGGCCTTAAAAAACTATCCCTAGGAAAAATCTAGACAGCCATGTGGAAAAAACTGGGCCCCAGAATAAAGTTTTATCACCAATATGTAAAAAACGTTTATACACTTCAAGCAAACGTTATATCTATACAGTAATGTGAGTAAATAATAAAAATATTACTCTTTACAGCAAGCATGATACCAGTCATTATTAAATCACTGTAATCAGGCTTACCTTAAATAAATCCGGTATTGTCAGCATTTTCTAGCATATTCAATTCTCTAGAACATACCTCAGAGCAGGAAACCCTGCACGCTATTCCCCCAGCTGAAGTTACCCATCTCTTCAGTTATGTGTGAGAACAGCAATGGATCTTAGTTACAACCTGCTAAGATCATCAAATACCACAGGCAGACTCTTCTTCAACTTTCTGCCTGAGGCTAAAATAGTACAACTCCGGTACCATTTGAAAATAACAAACTTTTGACTGAAGACAAACTACATTATGCAAATGAACTAGCACTGTCTGACTGTAAGCAAGATTTAAAAAGCTAATAAACACTGAGATAAGAGGCAGCCTGAAATGGCTTAGAAACAGGTACACTAGGGCTGCAACTAACGATTATTTTCATAATCGATTAATCGGGCGATTATTTTTTCGACTAATCGGATAAAATGTTTCCTATATTTAAAATTAAAATCCATATACTGAGTGTTATAAATATAAACTTCAGACTAAAACTTTACATTAACACAACTGTTGGTCCAATTTTTTAAGCAGCATAACACATTTTTATAATTAAGCAAAACAAAACCACAAAGCCTCTGCAAACTGCCCCTTTTTTCAGTTCTTTTGACAGACTTGCTGTCTAGCCAATCAATGCCTGCTCCCAGATAACTTCTCGTGCACAGTTATATATATGAAATACGTGAACTAACACCCTCTAGTGGTGAAAAACTGTTAAAATGCAATCTAAAAGAGGTGGGCTTCAAGGTCTAAGAAATTAGCATATGCTAATAGCTTTCAACTAAGAATACCAAGAGAACAAAGCAAAATTGGAGATAAAAGTAAATTGGAAAATTGTTTAAAATTACATGCTCTATCTGAATCATGAAAGTTTATTTTGGCCTAGATTGTCCCTTTAACATTCTGTTATTCACTCTTTCAGAAACTTTGCATTGAAATGCAAAAATGTCAACATGCTCCTGGCTGAGGCTGGCTCTTTTTTTTTGCAAGCTATTTTGCCTGCAGCAGAGAAGAGGCGCTCAGATGGCGTTGAGGTGCCCGAGACGCATAAGTAGGGTTTTGGCAATTTTACCAAGGTGGGCTAGTTATCTTTGTTAGCTCTTCACCAATGCAAGGGGCCTCTTAAAGTAAGCCTGGTCTTCATTCTGACATAAAAATATCTTGAATATCTATATGCAATTGTAAACAACCAGCTATAAGATTAAGGGAAAAAATATCTAGTCCACTCTTAAAATAACAGATATAACAAGAAACTAATAGCTGAAGTTGGCCCCATTCTGGTCTCTGTTTTTAACTCGGCCTTCCAAGCTGGAAATTTCCCTAAGGAATGCTTAGAAGCAGAGATTGTGACTATCCCCAAACCGGGCAAAGATCCGAGTCGATGTGAGAGTTACAGGCCCATATCCCTAATATGTGGATATTAAAATTTACTAAAATTTTTTGGCTAATAGGGACGAAAGTTCCTTACTCAACCTGATACATTTAGATCAAGTGGGCTTTGTGCAAGGCCGGTAGGGCTCAGATAATACTCGTCGATTACTAAACTACATCTCTGGGGCTCCCACTAGTTGCCCTGTCACTAGATGCCGAAAAAGCATTTGACAGGGTAAGGTGGGAGTATATGGAGGAGGTCTTAAGAGCCTATAGGCTTCCGGCCTACTTCATAAGAGCAGTTATTTCTCTATATTCTAATTCGTCAGCCAGAATTAGGGGGAAGGGGTTTTGCTCTGAACCCTTTGAGATTAGGAATGGGACCAGACAGGGGTGCCCGCTGTCTCCTCTCCTTTTTGTTCTCTCCATTGAGCCCCTGGCAGCTATGATCAGACAAAATAATGAAGTTCAGGGCCGGCTAATTCATGAAACTCTACAAAAGCTAGCGCTATTCGCGGACGATCTCACTCTGTTTGTGTCAGACCCTGAGACGTCCTTACCGGTGGTTTTTCGATTGTCTACAATGGTTCGGTAAGATGTCTTACTATAAGCTTAATTATACGAAGACAGAGGCCTTGGCCTTGAACCTCCCCTTGCCTCAACTTTCCAGGCTTAAAGAAGCCTACCCATTTAATTGGTCGACAAACCAGATAAAACATCTGGGGGTTATCCTTTAACCCGACCCGAAAACGGTAATTCATACCATTTTTGACCCGTTATTGCCAGAATTTGAAAATCTCGCTGCAAAGTGGTCCAAAAACGAGATTTCATGGATGGGGAGAATCCAGTCGGTCAAAATGACTATTACCTAAGGTCACGTACCTGTTTAGGTGTATTCCTCTAAGGATCCCAAATTATATTCTAAACCGCTTTCAATCTATAATAAGTAGGTTTATCTGGCAGGGTAAGCCCCCAAGGATTGCTATGCAACAACTACAAAAGCCTATTTTAAATGGGGTCTCGCAGCTCCTAACGTTCGTAAATACTATGAGGCGGCTATGTTCTCTCATGTGACAGCATGGGGGGCACCGTCGGTGGACACTAGATGGGGACAACTTGAGCAGGCTGTGCTTCCCTCTGGATTATTCCTGGAGGATCTTATCTGGGTCCCTCAACATTCAGATGTACTCATAGGAGTGGATAATCCTGTTATTCGAGCCTGCGTCAAAACCTGGAGGGAACTCCGTAGTTTGGCTCGGGTTGCACCACATCCTTCACCTGCACATTCAATAAGAGCATTGCTGCTTTGTCTCCCAGAATCACACCCATAGATGTGGGCTACTTGGGGTATAAATCAGTCTCGAGACCTCTACTCACCTCGCGGACTGGCTTTACAGGCTACAGACCTACCAAACATAGATATTCCTAAAAATTACCAGTTTGAGTATTTTAGATTTATTTCCTTGTTGAGAGCTTGGAAATTTCCAAAAATGAGTCATAGGGAATTGACTCATTGGGAAAGAAGATAGCTCGTAGGTAGACCTATCCGAAAAGCCATGACGATTCATTATCAATTACTATTGGATTTAGACAGCTTTGTGAAGCAGTTCCGTGTTCTGGAGTGGGAGAGAGCATTGGGGCAGGGGTACTCGGAATTGGAATGGCAAAAAGCCATACGATACACAAGAGCGGCAATTCACTGTGTTACATTATATGAACTATTTATAAAATGAATGCTGCGTTGGCATAGAGTCCCAGAGCAACTAAATAAGATGTTTCCCCATACATCAAATAAGTGCTGGAGGGGGTGTGGCCAAAAGGGCACACACCTACATATTTGGTGGAGCTGTAATGAGGTGCAGGGGGTGTGGAGGCAGGTGCAGACAATACTTGACCAAATAGGTTTACTGCACAAGTTAACACCAGACACGGCTCTTTTTCATTTAGGGTTAGGAAAAATGGCCAAATCAGAAAAAAACATAATTTATGTAAGAACTTACCTGATAAATTAATTTCTTTCATATTAGCAAGAGTCCATGAGCTAGTGACGTATGGGATATACATTCCTACCAGGAGGGGCAAAGTTTCCCAAACCTCAAAATGCCTATAAATACACCCCTCACCACACCCCACAAATCAGTTTAACGAATAGCCAAGAAGTGGGGTGATAAGAAAAAAGTGTGAAAGCATAAAAAAATAAGGAATTGGAATAATTGTGCTTTATACAAAAAAAATCATAACCACCACAAAAAAGGGTGGGCCTCATGGACTCTTGCTAATATGAAAGAAATGAATTTATCAGGTAAGTTCTTACATAAATTATGTTTTCTTTCATGTAATTAGCAAGAGTCCATGAGCTAGTGCCGTATGGGATAATGACTACCCAAGATGTGGATCTTTCCACGCAAGAGTCACTAGACGAGGGAGGGATAAATAAAGACAGCCAATTCCTGCTGAAAATAATCCACACCCAAAATAAAGTTTAATGGAAAAATAAGCAGAAGATTCAAAACTGAAACAGCTGCCTGAAGTACTTTTCTACCAAAAACTGCTTCAGAAGAAAGAAACACATCAAATGGTAGAATTTAGTAAAAGTATGCAAAGAAGACCAAGTTGCTGCTTTGCAAATCTGATCAACCAAAGCTTCATTCCTAAACGCCCAGGAAGTAGAAACTGACCTAGTAGAATGAGCTGTAATCCACTGAGGCGGAGTTTTACCCGACTCAACATAGGCATGATGAATTAAAGATTTCAACCAAGATGCCAAAGAAATGGCAGAAGCTTTCTGGCCTTTTCTAGAACGGAAAAGATGACCAAATAGACTAGAAGTCTTTCGGAAAGTCTTAGTAGCTTCAACATAATATTTCAAAGCTCTAACAAAATCCAAAGAATGCAATGATTTCTCCTTAGAATTCTTAGGATTAGGGCATAATGAAGGAACTACAATTTCTCTACTAATGTTGTTGGAATTCACAACCTTAGGTAAAAATTTAAAAGAAGTTCGCAACACCGCCTTATCCTGATGAAAAATCAGAAAAGGAGACTCACAAGAGCAGACAATTCAGAGACTCTTCTGGCAGAAGAGATGGCCAAAAGGAACAAAACTTTCCAAGAAAGTAATTTAATGTCCAATGAATGCATAGGTTCAAACGGAGGAGCTTGAAGAGCCCCCAGAACCAAATTCAAACTTCAAGGAGGAGAAATTGACTTAATGACAGGTTTTATACGAACCAAGGCTTGTACAAAACAATGAATATCAGGAAGATTAGCAATCTTTCTGTGAAAAAACAGAAAGAGCAGAGATTTGACCTTTCAAGGAACTTGCGGACAAACCTTTATCTAAACCATCCTGAAAGAAACTGTAAAATTCTCCGGAATTCTAAAAAGAATGCCAGAAAAAATGATGAGAAAGACACCAAGAAATAAAAGTCTTCCAGACTCTATAATATATCTCTCTAGATACAGATTTACAAGCCTGTAACATAGTATTAATCACAGAGTCAGAGAAACCTCTTTGACCAAGAATCAAGCGTTCAATCTCCATACCTTTAAATTTAAGGATTTGAGATCCTGATGGAAAAAAGGACCTTGCGACAGAAGGTATGGTCTTAACGGAAGAGTCCACGGTTGGCAAGAGGCCATCCGGACAAGATCCGCATACCAAAACCTGTGAGGCCATGCTGGAGCTACCAGCAGAACAAACGAGCATTCCTTCAGAATCTTGGAGATTACTCTTGGAAGAAGAACTAGAGGCGGAAAGATATAGGCAGGATGATACTTCCAAGGAAGTGATAATGCATCGACTGCCTCCGCCTGAGGATCCCGGGATCTGGACAGATACCTGGGAAGTTTCTTGTTTAGATGAGAAGCCATCAGATCTATTTCTGGAAGTTCCCACATTTGAACAATCTGAAGAAATACCTCTGGGTGAAGAGACCATTCGCACAGGAAGCAACATTTGGCGACTGAGATAATCCGCTTCCCAATTGTCTATTCCTGGAATATGAACCGCAGAGATTAGGACAGGAGCTGGATTCCGCCCAAACCAGAATTCGAGATACTTCCTTTCATAGCCAGAGGACTGCGAGTCCCTCCTTGATGATTGATGTATGCCACAGTTGTGACATTGTCTGTCTGAAAACAAATGAACGATTCTCTCTTCAGAAGAGGCCAAGACTGAAGAGCTCTGAAAATTGCACGGAGGTTCCAAAATATTGATCGGTAATCTCACCTCCTGAGATTCCCAAACCCCTTGTGCTGTCAGAGACACCCACACAGCTCCCCAACCTGTAAGACTTGCATCTGTTGAAATTACAGTCCAGGTCGGAAAGAACAAAAGAAGCCCCCTGAACTAAACAATGGTGATCTGTCCACCACGTCAGAGAGTGTCGTTACAATCGGTTTTAAAGATATTAATTGAGATATCTTTGTGTAATCCCTGCACCATTGGTTCAGCCTTACAGAAGCTGAAGAGGTCGCATGTGAAAACGAGCAAAGGGGATCGCGTCGATACAGCAGTCATAAGAGCCTAGAATTTCCATGCATAAGGCTACCGAAGGGAATGATTGTGACTGGAGGTTTCGACAAGCTCGAAATCAATTTTAGACGTCTCTTGTCTGTCAAAGACAGAGTCATGGACACTGAATCTATCTGGAACCCAAAAAGGTTACCCTTGTTCTGAGGAATCAATGAACTTTTTAGAGAATTGATCCTCCAACCATGATTTTGAAGAAACAACAAAAGTCGATTCGTATGACATTCTGCTAAATGTGAAGACTGAGCAAGTACCAAGATATCGTCCAGAATAAGGAAATACCACAATACCCTGTTCTCTGATTACAAATAGAAGGGCACTGACGAACCTTTGTAAAATTCTTGAGAGCTGTTGCTAGGCCAAACGGCAGAGCCACAAACTGGTAATGCTTGTCCTAGGAAAGAGAATCTCAGAAAACCTGATAGTGATCTGGATGATTCGGAATATGCAGATATGCATCCTGTAAATCTATTGTTAGGACATATAATGCCCTTGCTGAACAAAAGTCAGGATAGTCCTTACAGTTACCATTTTGAATGTGGTAATCCTTACATAACGATTCAATATTTTTAGATCCAGAACTGGTTCTGAAGGAATTCTCCTTCTTTGGTACAATGAAGAGATTCGAATAAAACCCCCAGCCCCTGTTCCATTACTGAACTGGCATAATTACTCCAGCCAACTCTAGATCTGAAACACATTTCAGAAATGCTTGAGCTTTCGCTGGGTTTACTGGGACACGGGAAAGAAAAATCTCTTTGCAGGAGGTCTTATCTTGAAACCAATTCTGTTACCCTTCTGAAATAATGTCTGAATCCAAAGATTGTGAACAGAATTGATCCAAATTTTCTTTGAAAAAATGTTAATCTGCCCCATACCAGTCTGAGGCTGAAATGAGGGCCGCACCTTCATGTGGACTTAGAAGCTGGCTTTGCTTTTCTAGAAGGCTTGGATTTATTCCAGACTGGAGATGGTTTACAAACTGAAACTGCTCCTGAGGATGAAGGATCAGGCTTTTGTTCTTTTGTTGAAACCGAAAGGAACGAAAAACGATTATTAGTCCTGTTTTTACCCTTAGATTTTTTATCCTGTGGTAAAAAAGTTTCTTTCCCCACCAGCAACAGTTGAGATAATAGAATCCAACTGAGAACCAAATAATTTATTACCCTGGAAAGAAAGGGAAGTAGAGTCGATTTAGAAGACATATCAGCATTCCAAGTTTTAAGCCATAAAGCTCTTCTAGCTAAAATAGCTAGAGACATAAACCTGACATCAACTCTGATAATATCAAAAATGGCATCACAGATAAAATTATTAGCATGTTGAAGGAAAAATAATAATTGTTATGAGAATCATGATCTGTTACTTGTTGCGCTAAAGTTTCCAACCAAAAAGTTGAAGCTGCAGCAACATCCGCCAAAGATATAGCAGGTCTAAGAAGATTACCTGAACACAAATAAGCTTTTCTTAGAAAGGATTCAATTTTCCTATCTAAAGGATCCTTAAAGGAAGTACCATCTGCCGTAGGAATAGTAGTAAGTTTAGCAAGGGTAGAGATAGCCCCATCAACTTTAGGGATTTTGTCCCAAAACTCTAATCTGTCAGACGGCACAGGATATAATTGCTTGAAACGTTTAGAAGGAGTAAATGAATTACCCAAATTATTCCATTACCAGGGGGGGAGGGAGCCAGCCTTCGCTGAGACAAGACGCACACTGTTGAGCTCCTGATATATTTACTATTTTTAGGGGATCTACTGCCTATTTTCCCCACTTCTCACTCTACCTATGTGGAAGCTCTATCCATTACTACTACTAGGAAGCAGCACGGTACTTTTCGTCCTATTCTTGAAACTTTGAACTCTCTAATCCTCTCAGGCCTAGGATGGGCAATCGACGCTGCAGCCTCCATTCTGAGCCAGATGCATGAGCTGTTAGATCGCTATGGCGAGGCTCTTGCAACACATCGCTGAACTTTGCAAGCCTGGCGCTGGATCGTGCACACTGTCTTTTCCCACCTGATGGCTCATGTGGGGGAATCTGGGTGTACGGGGAGCGCATTCGAACGGGGGCAGCCGCCATCTTCTTTTCTAAAGCTGACACCTGTTTGCTTGCAGGGCATGGTCGTGGGGGCCGGGAGGCTCACTTGGCTGGATGCCGGCGGTGGATTGCTGCCCGCTGTTGATCTGGGCGATTTTCTAGCAGCTGCGCCCCTTGATGCCTCCAGAGAACCGGTCACTGACAAACGCGCAAAAGAGCAGCTGCGGGTGGATACAGACGCAGGGACCGCTCCAGACATCCAAATCCCTGCCGACATTTTGGAACTTGCTGGAGAGGTATGAACAGCACAACACACTTAGCACCGTGCCGATTGTACTCAGAGCCTATGCACTGTGCATACGTTGGGTGTTTCCACATCGGATTGACAATGTAAGTTGGTGCGCATTAAGGGGCCCTCACACTACAAATGCAGTACACTCCAGACAAACCTGAGAAGGGGCATTGGATAATCTGGAGTTCCCTACGATTATGCTAGCAGCTTTTGGTCTGCAGCATTTATGGCACCCACTTTTAAACTGAACAAAACTCTCGCACACTAACTAGTGGGACTGCTTATTGTGCTTACACTGGACACACTGGACCCCTGCAGCAGTAAGATATTCTGGGACAGATAAGTTTATATTTTCCAGGACTGTTTTACAGTTGAGCCTGCTCTGGGACATTGCACGCAATAGTTGCTGAGGAAACAGCCACCATATACAATAATAAGCATTTTTCTGACGACTGTAACTCTTATGACACTATAGCTCATTAAAGATGAGCCTATCTTTTCACAGTTTGGCAGTCTATGTTTGTGAAATATGCCCAATGCACTTACAGTGTTTGTTGTTTCTCTTAGGCTACTTATGACCCAATAATCTTATACGCATGTTCTACACCTTGTTAGTATTCATTTGCCAGTGAGAATTGCTATGCTCCTGTACCGCATGCTGGAGAATCCTGTTTGTTACAGCTCCTGTGTGTTATTTATGTGTCTCTAGGATCCTTGTGGTTTTATACACCTGATGCTCTAAATATGTTGTGTCATTTATAATAGCCTGCATATGAAGTATGAGTACTTTGTTGCTTGTTCATGTTACAGCTTATGAACTCCCAATGTTTATATACTATCTGTTAAATTGTAAGTTTATGGTTTTGTGGTTTGGTATTGTTTTCTAGGCAGCATTGTTGTTACCTAAGGTCACCTGACACGCAGACTATTTGATATGATCCCCATGATATCGGCAAACGTCATGCTGAATCCACCGTTGTGTTTATTATATCCTGATGTTAGTATATATCCCTTATAGCCCTGTCAGTCCAATTTAGCCCACTCTAATCCATGTTTTATAGTTGATGGTTGGCCATACACACTTTCTATCTAGACAGTCTGCTCTTATATAAAGCCTGTATAGGTATGCACTTGAGGTCTTTTAGTTCAAACTTGCCTCTCCATTGAGAAATATGTGGGATATTTTTAGCCTCAGGTTAGCTTACTCTCCTGCTATCTCTTGGCTGAGCTTTAGATAGATTTAACTATTTATGTATTCACGATACAACTGTGGCTTACTAGACTGCCCTCCTCAACGTGTAGGCTCCCCCATATTCCTTACCTATTTAGCAATAATATCCATTGTATTATATGGGCAGTACCATAGGGTTCCTGTATCTTCCTATCGAAATAGGTATTCCTGCGCCATCCGCGGCCGAGGTGGTGCAGCTCAGACTTTAATAGGGAACACCCATACTATAGTACTTACCACTACCACAGGGTGCAGCTGGAATAGTTAATCAACCCATTCTGCGCTGAGGACTCCTTAATTTTGAGCTCAGATCCAATTTTAATTGTATTATACATGCTATGCCATTTCAGTGGGCTGGACCCACACTGCTCCTCTAACTAATGGTCCCCTATACATAAAACCCTGTATAAGCATGTGTAAACAAATGACTCAGACCTTAACATTTTAACAGGCCAGTCTACGAGGAAAGGAAAGATTAGCGTGAAGCCAACCCCCTCATACCATTTCTATCTATTACTCCCCTTAGCAACACATAGGGCCCCTGAGAGCAATATTGAAGCTCATTTTATTTTTGAGCTATTCTATTATAAAGATACCTTGTCTCTATATTACACTCTGAATAACCACCTCCGCTCCCCCCCCCAACCCAACATAATGTGCCTCCATTAAGTGGAGGACTACCTAAGTGGTTACTCTTCTCTATACCACATTCATAATCATGAAAAGTCTCACCTTAAAAGTCCAGATTCAGCTGGCTCAAGAGCCTTTTAATCTAATAACTTTACTCATATTGAGAGCCATAAACTACTATTTGTCTAATACACTACTATGGACTAGGTACTTAATTACATTATAAGAATCTGTAAAACCGAGGTTTATTACGGCATCCCAAGAGGGGTTTCCCCTGCTTACAAATGCCTTCTTTCCCCTTAATACCTTCTACTAGTTAAGATTGCCCAAGAGTGGCCTATGGTGTCATGAAGGAGGTTTCAAATTGATTGGCATCCCATATGTACAATGTCTGCATGGTTTGTAAACTGTTGTTTCTTTTGTTGTTTTTTTTTGTTTCTTTTAAGTTACTGTTGTCATTCCTCTAATATTGAAGCTTTACCGTATGTGCCATGCGGTGCAAGATTTTATTTTACATTTGATGTATGCCTTTAAATACACCTCAATAAAAATATTAAAAAAAAAAAAAAAATATTCCATTCCCTGGAAATTACTTCAGAAATAGCACCAGGAACAGGAAAAACTTCTGGAATAACTACAGGAGATTTAAAGACCTTGTCTAAACGTTTAGATTTAGTATCAAGAGGACCAGAATCCTCAATTTCTAATGCAATTAGTACTTCTTTAAGCAAAGAACGAATAAATTCCATTTTAAATAAATATGAAGATTTATCAGCATCAACCTCTGAAACAGAATCCTCTGAACCAGAAGAATCATTAGAATCAGAATGATGATGTTCATTTAAAAATTCATCTGGATAAAGAGAAGTTTTAAAAGACTTTTTATGTTTACTAGAAGGAGGAATAACAGACATAGCCTTCTTAATAGATTCAGAAACAAAATCTCTTATGTTATCAGGAACACTCTGAACATTAGATGTTGATAGAACTGCAACAGGTAATGGTATTTTACTAAATGAAATATTTTCTGCATTAACAAGTTTGTCATGACATTTAATACAAACAACAGCTGGAGGAACAGCTACCAAAAGTTTACAGCAGATACACTTAGCTTTGGTAGTTCCAGCACCAGGCAGCGATTTACCTGAAGTATCTTCTGACTCAGATGCAACATGAGACATCTTGCAATATGTAAGAGAAAAAACAACATATAAAGCAAAATTGATCAAATTCTTTAAATGACAGTTTCAGGAATGGGAAAAAATGCCAAAGAACAAGCTTCTAGCAACCAGAAGCAATGAAAAATGAGACTTAAATAATGTGGAGACAAAAAGCGACGCCCATATTTTTTTAGCGCCAAATAAGACGCCCACATTATTTGGCGCCTCAATGCTTTTGGCGCCAAAAAATGATGCCACATCCGGAACGCCAACATTTTTGGCGCAAAAGAACGTCAAAAAATGACGCAACTTCCGGCGACACGTATGACGCCGGAAACAGAAAAGATTTTTTGCGCCAAAAATGACGCAATAAAATGAAGCATTTTCAGCCCCCCCGCGAGCCTAACAGCCCACAGGGAAAAAGTCAAATTTTTTAAGGTAAGAAAAAATGATTGATTCAAATGCATTATCCCAAATATGAAACTGACTGTCTGAAAATAAGGAATGTTGAACATCCTGAGTCAAGGCAAATAAATGTTTGAATACATATATTTAGAACTTTATAAAAAAGCGCCCAACCATAGCTTAGAGTGTCACAGAAAATAAGACTTACTTACCCCAGGACACTCATCTACATGTTTGTAGAAAGCCAAACCAGTACTGAAACGAAAATCAGCAGAGGTAATGGTATAATATATAAGAGTATATCGTCGATCTGAAAAGGGAGGTAAGAGATGAATCTCTACGACCGAGAACCTATGAAATAGACCCCGTAGAAGGAGATCATTGCATTCAAATAGGCAATACTCTCCTCACATCCCTCTGACATTCACTGCACGCTGAGAGGAAAACCGGGCTCCAACCTGTTGCGGAGCGCATATCAACGTAGAATCTAGCACAAACTTACTTCACCACCTCCATAGGAGGCAAAGTGTGTAAAACTGATTTGTGGGTGTGGTGAGGGGTGTATTTATAGGCATTTTGAGGTTTGGGAAACTTTGCCCCTCCTGGTAGGAATGTATATCCCATATGTCACTAGCTCATGGACTCTTGCTAATTACATGAAATTAATATTGTGTATTGTTATTCTCCTAGCCACGAAATTAGCAATAGCAAGATGTTGGCTGGGAACGGCCCGGGTTACATTCAATATGGTCAGGGATATCATCACATCTATTCGCTCAATGGAGGAATTCTCTATGAGCTGCAGGGGCAAACTGGGTTTGCATGGGCAGGTCTGGGTGCCTTGGGAAAATTGGGAGAAAATGTCCACATCAGTGGGGTAATTTGACAAATTACAACAATGTGCTTAGGGATTGAATTTGACCATCCTTCTGCCCCCCTAGAAAGCTCTCCTTGGCCCCTCATCTCCCCCCCCCATGTCCCCTCCAGATGAGTGTGCATTTTTTTTTCCCCCTTTCTCCCCACTCTTTTCTTTACTATCCATGCCCTGTCACCTTGACGAACATAATTTTTCTCAACACCAAGCAATAATATAAATTCACCTGGATATGGTTAGTTCATATATATGTTCCATAATCCCTCGTACCAGTCACAGTTTGAGGAGGAAGTTCATTCCAGGTGATATATAACTAGATTCGTATCTGAATATTTTTGCATGTGTCATTTTACTTAAATTATAAGGTATGCTGAATATATTATGGACAGGAATAAGCCTGCATATATCAAGAAATTGACACCGAAAGCTTAACTGGAGCTTTTTGTAAGTATTTTAGATTTGTATAGGTTGAACTCGATGGACTTCAGTCTTTTTTCAACCTTATATAATTAAAAAAAAAAAAAAAAAAAAAAAGAAACTAGGCTTATAGTAGGATGTTTGTTATAACACGTGTTAATTGTCCGTTTGAAAATGCATTTATGTAAAATGAGGTATTATTCATGGCTAGATACTGTCCCTTTGGGATTGGACTTAAGTAGAATAAGCAGTCTTGAGGGCATGCTTGTTTTATTCGACACATTGAATCTGATGTATGTCATATGGGCATGTTGCCATGATAATTCTTTCTAAAATTGTATTTATGTACGTTATATTACCTCAATAAAAACTATTTTTAAATAAAACATATATACTTACAGAGGTTGAATTTGGTACATATTCTAATTAATTAAAGATATAAAAAAAAAAAAAAAAAAAGGCAAAAGGGCTACACAGGACACAGCCTTACACATTTATCTATAGAGTGCACAATTTCAAGCAGATTGCTTGCTATTGCTGATTATTTGTAAACAGGTAATAGTGACATAAATTCATAAAACAAATGCCATCAATTTAGGACTAGGTGTAAATAATAAGCTCAGCACTATATCATGCAAAGCACAGTCCCAAATCACCTGATTTAATATAAGCCATCCAAATTATGACTCCTATTTTATTTCTGGGTTGCACATAAGACAGGAGTAGTTGTAAACTTAATAATAAACTTTGTGTCCTGAAAAAGTGAAAACTAAACATCTGTAGACGTCCGTTAGGCTAAGGGCATAACCATAAAACACAATACCATGTGCAGGAGCTCATCGGAGTGAAGCAGCTGGTGCTGTGCACAGACCAACTAATTGCAAACCAACTAATCGATTATGAGATTTGTTGACAACTATTTTCATAATCTTTAGATATATTTTTCCCCAAAGAGCATTTTATTTAGAAAAATCCTATTTAAAATCGGATTTAAAAAGAAAAAATCATTGATTTTTATCTAACCTGCCCAGTACTCGTCCTTGGGGGACCCCACTAATTATTTTTTTTCAATCTATGATCCATTTATTACAACTTTTCGGTCCCTGTCTTTTATCCAGTTATTTATCTGTGAGCTATGTTGTACATTAATCTCTCTTGGGGCACTGCATCAAAAGCCTTGGCAAAAACCAAGTATTTTACAGACAGCATTTTAACGGACAGTAAATTTAAATAAAAGGATTGGCGTAAAGCTGATGTGGTGCCACTCTTCAAAAAAGGGAAGTAGGGATGATCCAGGAAGCTATAGACCAGTTAGTCTGACATCAATAGTGGGGAAGATATTTGAAGGGATTATAAAGGATTATATTGATGAGCATATTCGTGTAAACAAGATTATGAGTTCTAATCAGCATGGTTTTATGAGAAATAGATCATGTCTAACTAATCTAATTAGATTCTATGAGGAAGCAAGTAAAAATATAGATAAAGGGGAATCAGTTGATGTGATATACTTAGATTTTGCAAAGGCGTTTGATACAGTGCCACATGAGAGATTAATGCACAACATTAAGGGACTGGGAATAGCTGAAAATGTTAGTTTATGGATAAATAACTGTATAAAAAATAGGGAGCAACAAGTGGTAGTAAATGATCATACTCCGGTTGGACAAAGGTAATCAGTGGAGTACCCTAGTGCTGGGCCCTATTCTTTTTAATATTTTTATAAATGACTTGGAGCTAGGATTAAATAGCGACATCTCTATTTTTGCAGATGATACTAAGTTAAGTCAAGTCATTCGGTCAGAGCAGGATGAACTTTCATTACAAAGGGACCTGCAAAAATTAGAAGTATGGGCAGGTAAATGGAAAATGAGATTTAATACGGGAAAATTCAAGGTTCTACATTTTGGAAGTAAAAATAAGCAGGCAAAGTATTATTTAAATGGGACAAGACAGCCAAACAGAGGAGTAAAGGGATTTGGGGGTAGTAATAGATAAAAAGCTAAAGATGGGTGCACAATGCAGGGCAGCAGCTTCAAAGGCTAATAATAAGATACTAGCATGTATTAAAAAAGAGGCATTGACTCAATTTTACCACTTATATACTTAAGACAGGAAAGAAAAAAAAATATGGTTTATCTAAGAATCCTTTGCAATTAATCTTTCATTTTCAATTGTGGCTAATCCGATTGTGCTTTCGCATGCTTTGTTGCAATTCCTTATATATTTGAAGTGATGAGTCTGAACTATTTTCTGAAAAGAAATTGGGAAAAACAGAATTTATGCTTACCTGATAAATTACTCTCTCTTACGGTGTATCCAGTCCACGGATTCATCCTTACTTGTGGGATATTCTCATTCCCTACAGGAAGTGGCAAAGAGCACACAGCAGAGCTGTCCATATAGCTCCCTCTCAGGCTCCGCCCCCCCCAGTCATTCGACCGACGGTTAGGAGAAAAAGGAGAAACCATAGGGTGCAGTGGTGACTGTAGCTTTACAAAAATAAATTTGAACCTGACTTAATTGCCAGGGCGGGCCGTGGACTGGATACACCGTAAGAGAAAGTAATTTATCAGGTAAGCATAAATTCTGTTTTCTCTTACATGGTGTATCCAGTCCACGGATTCATCCTTACTTGTGGGATACGAATACCAAAGCTTTAGGACACGGATGAAGGGAGGGAACAAGACAGGTAACCTAAACGGAAGGCACCACTGCTTGCAAAACCTGTCTCCCAAAAATAGCCTCCGAAGAAGCAAAAGTATCGAATTTGTAAAATTTGGCAAAAGTATGCAGTGAAGACCAAGTCGCTGCCTTACAAATCTGTTCAACAGAAGCCTCATTCTTGAAAGCCCATGTGGAAGCCACAGCTCTGGTGGAATGAGCGGTAATTCGTTCAGGAGGCTGCTGTCCAGCAGTCTCATATGCCAATCGGATGATGCTTTTCAGCCAGAAGGAAAAAGAGGTAGCAGTCACTTTTTGATCTCTCCTCTTACCAGAATAGACAACAAACAAGGATGATGTTTGTCTGAAATCTTCAGTTGCTTTTAAATAGAATCATCTTGGGCTACATTTTTAAGTGTCACTGCATGGTCTTTAAAATGTTTAGATACCTTAGCACACTTTAAACACAAATGTAAAGGGGGTACCGCCATGGCTATTAAACACATAGAACAAGCTCTATCTGTAGGCTCAGACATGTTAAACAGACTTAGACAGCACTCAAATACAGTAAAATACAATTTTTGAAAAAACGGTACTGTGCCTTTAAATAATAAAAAGCGCACACTTTTTTACTAAATCTCCAAAAATCATCCAATCTTTATGAAAATTTCACCATATGATCCTAATGCTTTCAAATGATTGCACAGTAAATTTCAAGTCAATTAACCTCTTACTGCCCAAACCGGAGCAAATTAAAACTGGCAACCGGTTAGCAAACTACAGCACCATGCCACAGCCTTCTGCTGTGGCCCTACCTTCCTTGGGGATTAGTTTTGATCGAAAATAAGCCTCTCTGAAGTCCTCAAGTAATCTTTGGACTCTTCACATGGAGCTGCATGAAGCTGTCTGCAAAATCAACTGCGCAACTGAGGCACGAATTTCAGGCCCCCTCCCTCTTCACTCTGGAGTTGTGGGGCCTTCCCAAGCCAAAATAGGGGTCTAAATATATGCCATGCGGAATAAACCCCAAAAAAGCGTTTCAAATGTAATATAAACTTGTATAAATATCAGATTGTTGTAAAAAAATAATCGATTGCCCCTTAACAGTGTCCACCAGTGTTTTGAGCCCTTTCAAATAAGCCTTCCTTCTATACTAAGTCTCAGAATATGGCTTACCTTTCCCACATGGGGATTCTTGTCAGTCTTCTAGTATTACTAAGTCTTGACTAGAAAAAAATGACTGAAACATACCTTAAAGCAGTTAAGCCTGCAAACTGTTCCCCCCAACTGAAGTTTTCTGGTACTCAACAGTCCTGTGTGGGAACAGCAATGGATTTTAGTTACAACATGCTAAAATCGTTTTCCTCTCAGCAGAAATCTTCATCACTTTCTGCCACAGAGTAAATAGTACAAACCGGCACTATTTTAAAATAACAAACTCTTGATTGAAGAAATAAAAACTACAAATCTAACACCACATTCACTTTACCCTCCCATGGAGATGCTACTTGTTAGAGCGGCAAAGAGAATGACTGGGGGGGCGGAGCTATATGGACAGCTCTGCTGTGTGCTCTCTTTGCCACTTCCTGTAGGGAATGAGAATATCCCACAAGTAAGGATGAATCCGTGGACTGGATACACCATGTAAGAGAAACACTTATTTTTAAAATTTAGCTACCTTGGCTTGAATTTACTTATATAACCATGTATTATGTGTAGATTTATACATTTAACAAAAGGTTAAATTGCTCTGCATTTTCTATGAGAATAATTTGTTCCAATGTCCTTCTAAAACTTTTATCATTCATATAATTGGAAAACAACCCCCCCACCCCACCCCAACTGACTACTTAGAAATGTTCATTCAGAGCCTCAATGTTCTGGATGCCTCCTAAATTTCATATCAAATGTCTCAGTTAAGGACATAGATAAAATCCCACAACTGAGCTGCAGAGAACTGCTAATCCCAATAAGACACAACCAGAGAGCCAAATCAGAAACAGCTGCACTTCCTTGCTAATCACTCTCCATGCCTTCTCAGGAACAGCAGTTTTGTGCAGCTCCTGTGTGTTATGTTTAGTCCATTTGTGGGCATTTAACACATAGGGGGTCAGTACTAAAATTACATGCTATAATAATTTAGGAGCATGTATATTTTACACTACAATGTCAATTGAATCTAAATATTTAATAACAGGAGGAGATCTCTGGACATCATTCCTCCTTTGTAACTGATAGTGAAGTCATTTTTATACTAGAAAAAAATCTGCACATAAAATGAGTTTTTTGAATTGTAAATTTAATTAGCACAATTTGTATTGATTTTCTATACAGGAACACGCCACTTGAAAAAAACCTTGCATAAGTTTATCTTATCTGAAGCCAATCAGGGACAGCTATAAATCAGCTTCTGCGCTCCTCAAGCAGTCACTGTGTAGAATGCTCCAGAGCCTGAGTTCTGGATCTTGCATGATGTATTGCAGCTTTAATTTCTTTTTTAAACTATGCACACCTTTTTTTTATAAGGAATGAACATTTCAGTTTAAGTTCCCTTTAACATTAGAAGTAAAAGTAAGACAGTAACATTTACCCTTGATGAATTCAGTCATTTCCAGGCATCAACCTATTTAAGTGAGTGTTGAGACAGTAGACATAATATAGCTCATTTAGATGTACTCCAATGTATTATACATGGAGAGGAAAACACATTAAAAATAGATTAGGAAGCAAAAGGTGTTCCCATTAAGGTTGTAATAAAGAAAGAAGGACTATTACACGTAACAAATAGAACGGATTATATACATTCCCTGGGGGGAAACACCCTCAGCAGAGAACGGCTAAACTTTGTTATGGCAAAAAGGCAAAGTTAATTAACCCAGCATGTACTCCAGCAGTTACACGCTGTTATTATATGAAAGAGAAAAAAAACAAAAAAAAACACAATAAGTTAAAGGGACATTAAACACCTTGTGTTGTACAATGAAACATACAGGGTGAGTTTTAAAATTTCTGCAATACATTAACACCTTGTTTGTTGAAATTGTTTTTCAAAAGCCAAACTGCACCCATGACTTAAAGGGACACTGAACCAAATTTTTTTCTTTTGGGATTCAGATAGAGCATGCAATTTTAAGCAACTTTCTAATTTACTCCTATTATCATATTTTCTTCATTCTCTTGGAATGTTTATTTGAAAATCAAGAATGTAAGTTTAGATGCCGGCCCATTTTTGGTGAACCTAGGTTGTCCTTGCTGATTGGACCGCACCAACAAACAAGTGCTGTCCATGGTTGTGAACCAAACATTTGCTGGCTCTTTAGCTTAGATGCCTTCTTTTTCAAATAAAGATAGCAAGAGAACAAAGAAAAATTGATAATAGGAGTAAATTAGAAAGTTGCTTAAAATTGCATGCTCTATCTGAATCATGAAAGAAAAAATTTGGGTTTAGTGTCCCTTTAAAGGGAAATTGTACATTAGATTTTTCTTTGCATAAATGTTTTTTAGATGATCCATTTATATAGCCCATCTGATGGCGTTTTATAAAAATGTATATATTTTTTTATTTATTTTTTTAAGAACATTGTGCTGATTTTCAGACTCCTAACCAAGCCCCACAGTGCAAGATGTATACACGCGTTTACAGACTCCTGCTTATATTATCCGTCTTTTCATATGAAGGAAGGGGGAGGTGGGGAGTGTCTGCACTTTTTGTTTACCCAAGTTCTTTCAGTGGGTGTTCCAGACTACCTCATCAACAGTGCTAAACTGGGAGCTTCTAAGTAAGTTTTTAAAAGGTTTTATACTGGATTTTTAGATTAGTATCTGTGCATATTCGTCTTTATAGTAGTGTCTATTACATGCAGTTATTTTAAAATTTGTGTATACTGTCCCTTTAATTGTAGGAGCCATTAAAAAGACCTAAAACAAATTGTGATAGACAAAATATAATATGTACTTTAATTACTTTACCTGCAAATTTATACTGCAGTGCCTCGCCATTAACCCTCGCCATTACCCAGAAGTAAAACACAGTGATTATCTGCTGGAGCATGCCTAGAAGCAAATAAGCTGCTGTGAAATACAATGCCTTTGTTTCTGATGCTAAACACTAATAAGGGAGGGTGGATCAGACACTCCAGACTGCATAGCTATACAAGTCATTTTGCTTATTTTTGAAAATTATTTTAAACAATATTATACTTGCCAGCAATTTTTAAACAGTTTGTTTATGCAAACTATTTTTACTTAATTATCCCTTTCAGGATATGCGCAAATCTCAAAATGTTTTATGGCACTAACTCTCCTTTGTTTTGAGATTCTAATCTTAGTTTAAGCTAATTAGAGATAAATATGATTCAGGGTTAGGCCTGTCAAGTACACTATCAGGTCTCAGAATTAGTAACAGGCATAGAAAATATTTACTTACAGTGGCCATTTAAGGTTTGTCTAACTACCCCAAATACGCTTTTTATCAATAGCATTTCATTAACATATCTCTACCGTATATCAGAAATCTTGTCTGCAAATTTAATTGTTTTCCAAACCCACTCCGTGGGTATCCTTTGCTCTGTACCAATCCGTTTACAATACCTAGGTTACAAAATGGCGCTTTAAACACAAAGTTATTGGTTTAAGTATTTTGAACATGCAGTGCTGAAAATAGTGGGCAGGATAACGTGACATCATCGGCGAATAAAAGATAACTTTTAGAACGTTATGAAACTTCGTTTTGGAGAAAATATAGGTCAGTAGGTTTTAATTAATGTTTATTAACTTTAATATGTTAGTTGTTTAGCTTAAAAATTATAACAGAAAGTAATCCTTTAATAATGTGTAGTAAAAAAAAAAAAGCTTTTGCTAATACTTTTATTTATTTTGCCCCCCTGTTCCTGTAATTTAATATTTTATATTACAATCTAAAATGGTTCATTGATGCATAATAATAATATATATATATATATATATATAAAACATATACACAGAAATTCTATTTTTATAATTTTTATTTTGTTTTTCATCTTCTGATTTTGATCCCTTTTATTGAGTGTTGCATAGACAGAAAACCCACTCCATTTTAAGAATTGAATTTACCTCTTGGCTAATTCACATAACTGACCTGCAGCTTGATACATTATAGCCACAGTGCAATGCCTTACTCCTAGATGATCTGTCCTGACACTGAAAACCTTCCAAATATTCCAGCAAGATTAAAGGGACAGTTTACTCAAAAAATTTCACCCCTTTAATTTGTTCCCAATGATCCACTTTACCTGCTGGAGTGTATTAAATTGTTTACAAGTAGCTCCTTTACCCTTATATTGGCATTTGAAATTGTTAATTTAGCATGTGGTATCCCCACCTATTCTGAAAGTTTGTGGCCGCGCGTACCAGCTATAGATAAGCTTTGTAAACACAGCCAGCAGAAGAAATTACACTCCCAGTGTGATAAAGCAGAGATAAGGTAATAAAATGTTGATTTTCCATTGTTCTCTCAAAGTATTGGTGATTGTTTTAAGGACAGATATAAGATAAAGAAGCAGGTATATGTGCACAATGTGATACAGTAATAAGATCTGATTAAATCTACAAGCTCAACCTATTTTATTAGGCTGTGGCTTCAAAACACAAAATCAGAGCTTTAATATACAGAAATAAACCTTAAAAAGCTAATTTTCATACATTTTTTACTCTGCAGTTGGTAAAAAAAGCAATTGTAAACACATTAAGGGAAAAACTATTTTACAGTATACTGTCCCTTTAAGATCATATATTTTCTTACACACAAGAGGACTTTCATACATATAATTTTTGAGCTGCTGCATTCAGTCCAGTTGATTGATTATACTGCACTGCCTTCCAAGGACCCAGGAACAGAAGATCCGACAGGTTTATAGCTCAAGGCATGGATGGTCCATAATGCACACAAAAGAAGCCTCACACTAATAATTAATTAACATGATATATCAGGCTAGGCCTGCTGCTCTTTGATATGAAGAATTATTTGTTAGCATCAATCTAAAATTATTGTTCTTTCAGATATTCAGAAACAGCACCAATCAAGCTAAATCCTAAAGAGCCTATGGATGCTCATATATTATAAAATATGATTAAAATGTAAATTATGCATGGCATGCTGTGAGGCACAATTCTACTGATTAGAAAGGGAGTTTGTATCTCCAGCAGCTTATAGGAACATTATGCTCAAAATGGTTCTCTATTTAAAAGAAAAGGTTTCAGAATTAGTGCTTTGATTTATGTGGGTAGTTGTCTATCAACCAATGAGCATAACAGTCCCAGTATACAGACACACACAACCAGGCACTTCCTGGTAGTTTCACATTTACGCTAAACAGAATTATACTTTACCCCTTTTTCATGCAAAAAATAAATTTTAAAAATACTCAGCTACTGCTTTTTCAGATGCACAGTTGAACATTTGAATAATATGTTAATTTATTAAAGAGATAGTAAACCCAATTTTTTTCTTTCATGATTCAGATAGAGAATGCAATTTTAAGCCACTTTCAAATTTTCTTCTATAAATGTTTCTTCATTCTCTTGGTATCTTTATTTGAAAAAGTAGGAAATATAAGCTAGGGAGCCGGCCCATTTTTGGTTTCAGCACCCTGGCTAGCGCTTTTTATTGGTGGATTACATTTAGCCACCAATATGAAAGTGCAACCCAGGTTCTCAACCAAAAATTGGCCAGCTCTTATAGGGACAGTAAACCTCAAAAATAATGTTATATAATTCTGCACATAGTGCAGAATTATATAACATTGTATTAGCCAAACTTTGTAAAACATAATATACCCTTTTAATTTTTTTAAAAAACGGCTGTTTCACAGACCCGCTTCTCTGTGCTCTTCTGACTTGGTCTGTTTGTTTCACACAGCGCATCGGGCCAGCTGTATAGTCACAGCCCGGTCCGACCGCGCCATAACACTAAGTGCAGCTCGCTCCTGCTCTGTCTGACAGCAGGAGCGAGCTGCACTGTGTATAATGGCGCGGTCAGGTCAGGCTGTGACTATACAGCTGGCCCGATGCGCTGTGTGAAAAAAACAGACCCGCTCAGAAGAGCACAGAGAAGCGGGTCTGTAAAACAGCCGTTTTTTAAAAAAATTAAAAGGGTAGATTATTTTTTACAAAGTTTGGCTAATATAATGTTATATAATTCTGCACTATGTGCAGAATTATACATTATTTTTAAGATTTACTGACACTTTAAAGGGCCATTATACACATTTTTTTTTGCATACCTGTTTTGTAGATATATATAGCCCAAAGTTTTGTTTAAATATATAGTTTTGCTTATTTTTAAATAACATTGCTCTGATTTTCAGACTCCTAACCAAGCCCCAAAGTTTTATGAGAATACCGTCATCTACCTTCTCCAGCTTGCTCCTGTTTGTGTAAAGGGTCTTTTCATATGCAAAAGAAGGGGAAGGGTCTTATTTCCCCACTTACAGTGGGCTTTCCAGCTACCTTTTCAACAGAGCTAAACTGTGAACTTCTAAGTAAGTTTTTAAACAGTTTTATACTGGATTTTTATATCAGTATCTGTGCATCTTATATGAAAAAGAGTGTATACTGTCCCTTTAAGCTTACATTCTAATAAATATACCAAGAGAACTAAGAAAAAAAAAAAAAAAAAAAAAAAAAAAAAAAAAAAAAAAAAAAATCGATAATAGGAGTAAATTAGAAAGTTGCTTTACATTGCATGCTCTATCTGAAATCATTAAAGAAAAAACAGAATTTATGTTTACCTGATAAATTTCTTTCTCCTACGGTGTATCCGGTCCACGGCTTCATCCTCACTTGTAGGGGAAGAGAATATCCCACAGGAAGTGGCAAAGAGAGCACACAGCAGAGCTGTCTATATAGCTCCCCTCAGGCTCCGCCCCCCCCAGTCATTCGACCGACGGTTAGGAGAAAAAGGAGGAGAACCATAAGGTGCAGTGGTGACTGTAGTTTACAAAAAATAAATTTAAACCTGACCAAAATGCCAGGGCGGCCGTGGACCGGATACACCGTAGGAGAAAGAAATTTATCAGGTAAACATAAATTCTGTTTTCTCCTACATTGGTGTATCTGGTCCACGGCTTCATCCTTACTTGTGGCAACCAATACCAAAGCTCTAGGACACGGATGAAGGGAGGGCACAAGTAAGGTAACCTAAACAGAAGGCACCACTGCTTGCAAAACCTTTCTCCCAAAAATAGCCTCCGAAGAAGCAAAAGTAATGAATTTGTAAAATTTGGCAAACGTATGCAGTGAAGACCAAGTCGCTGCCTTACAAATCTGTTCAACAGAAGCCTCATTCTTGGAAGCCCATGTGGAAGCCACAGCTCTAGTAGAGTGAGCTGTAATTCGTTCAGGAGGCTGCCTTCCAGCAGTCTCATAGGCCAACCGGATGATGCTTTTCAGCCAGAAAGACAGAGAGGTTGCAGTCGCCTTTTGACTTCTCCTCTTGCCAGAATAGACGACAAACAAGGACGATGTTTGTCTGAAGTCTTTAGTTGCTTTTAGATAAAACTTTAAAGCACGAACCCCATCAAGATGGTGTAACAGACGTTCCTTGTTAGAAACTGGATTAGGACACAGAGAAGGAACAACTATTTCCTGGTTGATATTTTTATTGGAAACCACTTTTGGAAGAAAACCAGGTTTGGTACGTAAAACGACCTTATCTGTATGATACACCAGATAGGGTGAATTACACTGCAAAGCAGACAATTCAGAAACTCTTCTAGCAGAAGAAAAAGCTACAAAAAAACAAAACTTTTCAAGATAGTAACTTAATATCTATGGAACGTAGAGGTTCAAACAGAACCCCTTGAAGAACTGAAAGAACTAAATTTAGACTCCATGGAGGAGCCACGGGTCTGTAGACAGGCTTGATTCTGACTAAAGCCTGTACAAACCCTGAATATCTGGCATGGCTGCCAGACGCTTGTGTAACCAAACAAACAGAGCAGATATCTGTCCCTTAAAAGAACTAGTTGACAGACCTTTCTCCAATCCTTCTTGGAGAAAAGATAGTATCCTTGGAATCCTAATCTTACTCCATGAGTAACCCTTGGATTCGCACCAGCAAAGATATTTCCGCCATATCTTATGGTAAATATTCCTGGTGACAGGCTTTCTAGCCGGGATCAGAGTATCTATAACCGATTCTGAAAACCCACGTTTAGCTAGAATCAAGCGTTCAATCTCCAAGCAGTCAGTTGCAGAGAAACTAGGTTTGGATGTTCGAATAGACCTTGAATTAGAAGGTCCTGCCTCAAAGGCAGCTTCCATGGTGGAACCGATGACATATTCACCAGGTCTGCATACCAAGTCCTGCGTGGCCACGCAGGAGCTATAGAATTACCGAAGCCTTCTCCTGCTTGATCCTGGCTACTAGCCGGGGGAGAAGGGGAAATGGTGGAAAGACATAAGCTAGATTGAACGACCAAGGCGCTACTAAGGTCGCCTTGGGATCCCTGGACCTGCACCCGTAACGTGTAACTTTGGAGTTCTGACGTGACGCCATCAGATCCAGATCTGTAATGCCCCATATAGCTGGGTCAGCTGAGCAAAAAAACCTCTGGGTGGAGTTCCCACTCCCCCGGATGGAAAGTCTGAAGACTCAGATAATCCGCTTCCCAGTTGTCCATTCCTGGGATGTGAATTGCTGATAGATGGCAGGAGTGATCCTCTGCCCATTTGATGATCTTGGATACCTCCCTCATCGCCAGGGAACTCTTTGTTCCCCCCTGATGATTGATGTACGCAACAGTCGTCAAGTTGTCCGACTGAAATCTGATGAATTTGGCCTCCGCTAGTTGAGGCCATGCCTGGAGCGCATTGAATATCGCTCTCAATTCCAAAATGTTTATCGGGAGAAGAGATTCTTCCCGAGACCATAGACCCTGAACCTTCAGGGACTTCCAGACCGCGCCCCAGCCTAAGAGGCTGGCGTCGGTCGTGACAATGATCCACTCCGGTCTTCGGAAACTCATTCCCTGAGACAGGTGATCCTGAGACAACCACCAGAGGAGTGAGTCTCTGGTTTGCTGGTCCATCTGAATCTGGGGAGAAATATCTGCATAATCCCCATTTCATTGTTTGAGCATGCACAGTTGCAATGGTCTTAAATGAATTCGAGCAAAAGGAACCACGTCCATTGCCGCAACCATTAGTCCTTTTACCTCCATGCACTGAGCTATGGAGGGTTGAGGAATGGATTGAAGAACTCGACAAGTGTTCAAAAGTTTTAATTTCCTGACCTATGTCAGAAAGATTTTCATTTCTACCGAGTCTATTATTGTTCCCAGGAAGGGAACCCTTGTGAACGGGGACAGAGAACTTTTTTCTATGTTCACCTTCCACCCGTGAGACCTTAGAAAGGCTAGAACAATGTCCGTATGAGCCCTTGCTTTGTGAAAAGACGACGCCTGTATTAAATGTCGTCTAGTTAAGGTGCTACTGCAATGCCCCTTGGCCTTAGCACCGCTAGAAGGGACCCTAGCACCTTTGTGAAAATTCTTGGAGCAATGGCCAATCCGAAGGGAAGAGCCACGAACTGGTAATCCGAATGGTTTCCATTTGGAATGATGGAACTCTGAGTAATTGGTTTAGGATCTTTAAATCCAGAATTGGCCTGAAAGTTCCTTCCTTTTTGGGAACTACAAACAGGTTTGAGTAAAATCCCAGTCCTTGTTCTGCTGTTGGAACTGGGTTTATCACTCCCATTTTTAAAAAGGTACTCTACGCAATGTAAGAATGCCTGTCTCTCTATCTGGTCTAAAGATAAGCGAGACAAGTGGAACCTTCCCCTTGGAGGAAGGTCCTTGAATTCTAGAAGATACCCCTGAGAGACAATTTCTAGTGCCCAGGGGTCCGGAACATCTCTTGCCCAGGCCTGAGCAAAGAGAGAAAATCTGCCCCCTACTAGATCTGGTCCCGGATCGGGGGCTACCCCTTCATGCTGTCTTGGTAGCAGCAGCAGGTTTTTTGGCCTGTTTACCCTTGTTCCAGCCTTGCAATGGTATCCATGCTGGTTTGGGCTGGGGTGCATTACCCTCTTGCCTAGTGGCTGTAATAGGGGCTTACCCTTGAAAGGAATATTAAACAATTTTGTTTTGGACGACACATCCGCCGACCACGATTTTAGTCAAAGCGCTCTACGCGCCACTATTGCGAAACCAGAATTTTTCGCCACTAATTTAGCTAACTGAAAAGCGGCATCTGTAATGAAAGAATTAGCCAACTTCAGGGCGTGAATTCTATCCATGACTTCATCCTAAGAAGTCTCCTTCTGGAGCGAGTTTTCTAATTCCTCAAACCAAAAAGCAGCTGCAGTGGTTACAGGAATAATGCAAGAAATTGGTTGAAGAAGAAAACCTTGTTGAACAAAAATTTTCTTAAATAAACCTTTACTTTGAAAACTGCCCCCTCTACCTTAGGGACCGTCTGCCACGCGTCCCTTCTGGGGTCAACAATGGGGAACATTTTCTTAAATATAGGAGGGGGAACAAAAGGTACACCTGGTTTCTCCCACTCCTTATTCACTATATCCGCCACCCTCTTAGGTATCGGAAACGCATCAGTGTGTACTGGGACCTCTAAGAATTTATCCATTTTACACAATTTTTCTGGGACCACCAAAGGGTCACAATCATCAAGAGTAGCCAGGACCTCCTTAAGTAGAGCACGGAGGTGTTCTAGCTTAAAATTTAAATGCTATGGTATTAGGCTCTGCCTGCTGAGAAACTTTTCCTGTGTCAGAAATTTCTCCCTCAGACAGGCCCTCCCTCACCGCCAAGTCAGATTGATGTGAGGGCACTACAGATAAATTATCCTCTGTGTCTACTTGCTCATTTTCTGTATTTAAAACTGAGCAATCACGCTTCCTAGGAAAGCTGGCAGTTTGGATAAAAATGCTGCGATAGAATTATCCATTACTGCTGCTAACTGTTGCATAGTAATCGCAATTGGTGCGCTAGATGTACTGGGCATCGCTGGTGTTGACACAGAAGGAGAGGAAATCAAGCTATTTTCACTACCTTCAGCTAAAGAATCATCTTGGGTTATATTTTTAAGTGTGATTGTACTGTCCTTAAGCTGTTTGGACGCTATGGCACACTTCACACATAAATTTAATGGGGGAACCACCTTGGCCTTTGGACATACAGAACATAGGCTATCTGAAGACTCAAGACATGTTTAACAGAACTATAATGCAATAAAAATTATTTTTGACAAAAATGTTACTGTCTCTTTAAATAATAAAAAAGCACACTTTTTTACTGAAATATTAAAAACCCATGAAATAAACATCCGATTTTAATGAAATTTTAACCAGAGTCTTAATGCTTTGAAAAGATTGCACACAAATTTTCAGATCAATTAACCCCTTAATGCCCAAACCGGAGCTAATAACAGTTATTAACCAGTTAACACACTACAGTACTAGCTACAGCTTTCACTGTAGCCTTTTACCTTCATTAGGGATTATTTTAGCAGGAAATAAGCCTCCCTGGAGTCTTTTATGATGCCTCTTGACTCCCCACATGAAGCTGCATGGATTGCCTAGGCAAAAACAACTGCACAATTGAGGCCTAAAAATTAGGCCTCCTCCCTCTTCATTCTAGAGTGGAGGGGCCTTTCTGACTAGATTTAGGTGTCCAAATAAGTGCCAGGCCAAAATTAAACCCCAAAAGTGTTTTAAAGTCTAAAAAAACACCTTATTTATAGTGAAAAACATGCTAAAAAGCAATCGATTTTAAAGCCCACAATAGTGTCAACCAGCATAGAGCCCTAAATATAAGCCATCATTTTATACAGAGTCTATTAGGAAAAAAATGGCTTACCAATCCCAGAGGGAATTTCTGACAGACTTCTAGCATTACATGGTCTTGTTAGAAAAATGCCTGATCATACCTGAAGCAGTTAAGCCTGCAAACTGTTCCCCCCAACTGATGTTCTCTGATTTCAACAGTCCTGCGTGGGAACAGCAATGGATTTTAGTTACTGGTGCTAAAATCATACTCCTCTCAACAGAAATCTTCATCACTTTCTGCTGTAGAGTAAATAGTACAAACCGGCACTATTTTAAAATAACAAACTCTTGATAGAAGAAATAAAAAACTACAACTAACACCACATACTCTTTACCACCCCCGTGGAGATGCTACTTGTTCAGAGCGGCAAAGAGAATGACTGGGGGGCGGAGCCTGAGGGGAGCTATATAGACAGCTCTGCTGTGTGCTCTCTTTGCCACTTCCTGTAGGGGAAGAGAATATCCCACAAGTAAGGATGAAGCCGTGGACCGGATACACCAATGTAGGAGAAATGTGGGTTTACTATTCCTTTAAGCAAAGCATTCATGTCTTCAGTACTTATCAGGGTTGGTTGAATAAGGTTTTATATTGATTTGTGGACTAACTTTACAGCATCATAAATTAACGTTTTCTGAACATTATATTTTCCATGAAACAACCAATTTGTGAAATTTTAAAAAGCATGTGTATTTAAAAAAGGGACAGTTTACACCTTAGTCATCTTTAAAGTCTTACCTCAGATAAAGCTGCACATATTCTCCTGCACCCCGCTTTCTCTATCATGCTGCAGAACGGTAAAAAAGTTATTTTTTTAAATGAATATTTGTTTTTGGACACTTTGAAATGGCTGCCAAGCTCAGCCCACTGATAACATCACGATCTGGGCTGCATCTAGTCACTATGCTGAATAGCATTGAGAGTTTGTGAATTCCAACTAGTGGGACTTTTGTAATTGGACGCCATATGCAGCCCAGATTGTGATGTAAATATTTTCATTTCAAAATAACTTTTTTTTTTACCGTTTCTGCTGCATAATATAGAAAGGGGTGCAGGAAGATATTAGCAGCTTAATCTAAGGTAAGACTTTAAGATCTATCCTTTTAAACAAACATTGGGTAGTAACAGCTTGACAAGTAGCATATTTTATTTTGAAATTAAAAGGCCCTATTTGTCAACATTCTCCTTTAATGTAGGTCATTCCAATAAATCACTATATGGTTAAAGTTACATAGTACTCAAAATGTTTCTATCATGTAAATGAAAGATCAGTTAAAACATTTTAAAATATTTTTGCACCAAAAACGTTAATTTTTTTTCAATTTTAAGTAAAAAGATGGGAAGAGCAAGGTTTGTGTACTGCTGATATTTGGGTATATATTCTTCAGTTGCTGAGGGACACACATCAGTGGGTTTATTTAGCACATAAAAAAAATTATAATCTAAAACATTTCTTTAGATAGAGAACATTTGAGTATTAAACTACACTATCAAGTTAGTACAGAAGTGGTTACAGGTTCTAAAAGTAGTAAAGCAATTTTATAGTATCCTTGTCACCATTACAGCTTAAAGGGGCATGAAACCCAATTTTTTTTCTTTTGTGATTTAGAAAGAGCATTTCATTTTAAACAACTTTCTAATTTACTTCTATTATCTAATTTGTTTAATTCTCTTGATATCACTTGCTGAAAAGCATATCTAGATATGCTCAGTAGCTGCTGATTGGTTGCTGCACATAAAGGCCTTGTGTGATTGGCTCACACATGTGCATTGCTATTTATTCAACAAAGGATATCTAAAGAATTGAGCAAATGAGATAATAGAAGTAAATTGGAAAGTTGTTTAAAATTGCATGCCCTATCTGAATCATGGAAGTTTAATTTTGACTAGACTGTCCCTTTAAGAACACAGATCGTGATTTTTTTTTTCCTGAATATTTAAAATAAATATAACCTCAGCAAACTATGCACACACCAAACAATGTCAAAAAACTGAGCTAAAGTTCACCCATCAACAAGACTCAAAAAACATGCGACAGCTAACTGGGGTATGATTTTTTTTTTTTTATAAATTATATAATTAAATATATATTATTTTTTATAGTGTGTGTTTATATCTTTTCATGTGACAACAATGAAGAAATGACACTTTGTTACAATGTAAAGTAGTGAGTGCACAGCCTGTATAATAGTGTATATTTGCTGCCCCTCTCAAAATAACTCAACACAGCCATTAAAGTCTAAACCGTTGGCAACAAAAGTGAGTACACCCCTAAGTGGAAATGTCCAAATTGGGCCCAGAGTGTCAATATTTTGTTGTGGCCACCATTATTTTCCAGCACTGCCTTAAAGGGACAGTCTAGTCAAACTTAAACTTTTATTATTCAGATTGGACTTGTAATTTTAATCAACTTTCCAATTTACTTTTATCATCAAATTTGCTTTTTTCTCTTGGTATTCTTAGTTGAAACTAAGCCTAGGCAGACTTGTATGCTAATTTCTAAGCACTTGAGGGCTTATCACATGCTTTTTAAATTCCTTTTCAACAGAGACTAAAAGTACACGTCGGCCATATAGATAACTCCCTGTGCCTGAACATAATGTTATTTAAGATTTAGCCTAACGCAATGCTAAATGCAAGACAATAGATAATAAACAGTCACAGTCATGTGATCAGGGGGCTGGAAAAAGGTTCTTAGATACAAGGTACTCACAGAGGTAAAAAGTATATTAATATAACTGTGTTGGTTATGCAAAACTGGGGAATGGGTAATAAAGGGATTATCTATCTTTTAAAACAATAACAATTCTATTGTAGACTGTCCCTTTAACCCTCTTGGGCATGGAGTTCACCAGAGCTTCACAGGTTGCCAATAGAGTCCCCTTCCACTGCTCCATGACAACATCACTGAGCTGGTGGATGTTCGAGACCTTGCGCTCCCCCACCTTCCATTTGAGGTTGCCCCACAGATGCTCAATAGGGTTTAGGTCTGGAGACATGCTTGGCCAGTCCATCACCTTTACCCTCAGCTTCTTTAGCAAGGCAGTGGTCGTCGTGGAGGTGTGTTTGGGGTCATTATCTCCGAAGGGAGGGGATCATGCTTTGATTCAGTATGTCAAAATACATATTGACATTCATGGTTCCCTCGAACTGTAGCTCCCCAGTGCTTGCAGCACTCCTGCAGGCCCAGACAATGACACTAACACCACTATGCTTGACTGTAGGCAAGACACTTGTCTCTGTACTTTTTACCTGGTTGCCACCACACATGCTTGACACCATCAGAACCAAATAATTTTATCTTGGTCTCATCAGACCACAGGACATGGTTCCAGTTATCCATGCCCTTAGTCTGCTTGTCTTCAGCCAACTGTTTGCGGGTTTTCTTGTGTATCATCTTTAGAAGAGGTTTCCTTCTGGGGCGACAGTCATGCTGACCAATTTGATGCAGTGTGCGGCGCATGGTCTGAGCACTGACAGGCTGACCCCCCACCCCTTCAACCTTTGCAGCAATGCTGGCAACTTTTGGATATGACGCTGAGCATGGGCACTCAATTTCTTTGGTCGACCATGGAGAGGCCTGTTCTGAGTGGAACCTGTCCTGTGAAACCACTGTATGGTCTTTCCCACCGTGCTGCAGCTCAGTTTCAGGGTCTTGACAATATTCTTATAGCCCTAAGCCATCTTTAAGTAGAGCAACAATTCTTTTTTTCAGATCCGCAGAGAGTTCTTTGCCATGAGGTGCCATGTTGAACTTCCAGTGACCAGTATGAGAGAGTGTGAGAGCGATGACACCAAATTTAACACACCTTCTTCCCATTGACACCTGAGACCTTGTAACACTAACGAGTCACATGACACCGGGGAGGGAAAATGGCTAATTGGGCCCAATGTGGACATTTTCACTTAGGGGTGTGCTCACTTTTGTTGCCAACGGTTTAGACATTAATGGCTGTGTGTTGAGTTATTTTAAGGGGAAAGTAAATTTACACTGTTATACAGGCTGTACACTCCATACTTTACATTGTAGTAAAGTGTTATTTCATCAGTGTTGTCACATAAAAAGATATAATAAAATATTTACAAAAACTGAGGAGTGTACTCACTTTTGTGGGATACTGTGTGTGTGTGTGTGTGTGTGTGTGTGTGTGTGTGTGTGTGTGTGTGTGTGTGTGTGTGTGTGTGTTGAAAGCTAAACCTAGGTAGGCTCATATGCTAATTTCTTATACTTTGAAGGCCGCCTCTTATCTGAATGCATTTTGACATTTTTTCACAACTAGAGGGAGTTAGTTCATTTGTGCCATATAGATAACTTATTCACGCCCATGGAGTTACCTAGGAGTCAGCATTGATTGGCTAAAATGTCTAGATCATTCTTCCTTGACCATATGAAGGCAAATTTATGATCAGTTCTTCCATACCATATGAAGACATATGCCTTCTGCCTCTAACTGCAGGCTTTGCTATCAAAGCTGACAGAGGACCATAGCATGAGCCAGGTTAGACATAGGTACTACGTCAACGGGGTACGCTGGGACATACCCTGGGATATAGTGTCTACATATGGCTTAAGGGGTTACACACAAAAGAACCATAAAGAAGAAAAACTAAATAAAAATAAACCACAAAATAGCCAACATAAGTTAATTTATACATATAAAGCATAAAACTGCTAACAGTGCATTACCTAAAATATGCAAAAGAAACAATCTATTTTTGTTATTGGCAAACCGTTTAACAAACTATTTCAGTAGATGAGTAGGATGACTGCACAGAAAGTGTTACCTCTCACAGCAAATTGCCATTAATGAGATACCTTAATATTTGCTGCCGTTAAAAAGGTAAAGCGAGTGGACTTTTTCCCTTTCCCACCACTGTACAATGCATGCTAGGGATTAAGAGTCCAGAAGTTGAACTGCAGTAAAACAATACTGAGAGAGAAATGGTGAACTATAAAATCCAGAAAGCTATGCAACTCCCAGAATATTGTGCTTCTTATTTTTAAAACGGAGCTACATTCAAGGGAATTAAAAAGTAATAGTATATGGGACACACAATTGTCTTTTCTGCATATTCCAGGTGGGAAGGAAAATCCAGGGGGGGGGAGGGTTATAAGCAGATGCCCCCCACCCTGTGGATGCCCATGTGAATGATTGTGATTTGCCGATAGCTATCGCATGATGCAGGGCAGAAAAATGAAGGAAATTTAATTTTTTTTATATTTAGAGTATTACATTGTATTTTTATTATTTCTTAATTATGCCATTCTACTGGTCCTCTGGACTAGCATAATATTTGGTGTGTACATACACACACACACTTGTGCCAATAATATTATCTCAGAACATGTTTCTACAGCATGCACAGTGAACAAGAGGCCTGATTTATTACTATGCATAAAATTGTACTGTTCTGAACAATAATGGTAGGTAGCATTGTTTTCAAAGATAAGCAGTCAATGGCAGGATATGAAACTATTTATAGAAATAAAAATGTTCTAGCAAATCAGCTTTGTTGTTGATATTAACATGTACTCTTGTAGAATATATGTTTAATTTAAGTTAAAGGGACAGTCTAGTACAAAACAAACTTCAATTAGTCAGATAAAGAATGTAATTTTAAACAATTTTCCCATTTACTTCTATCACCAATTTTGCTTTGTTCTCTTAGTATTCTTAATTGAAAGCTAAAGCTAGGAGGTTCATATGCTAATTTCTAAGCCCTTGAAGGCCGAATCTTAGCTCAGGGCATTTTGACAGTTTTTGTGTGTTTCATATAGAAAACACTGTGCTAACGCACGTAGGAGTTCCTAGGAGCCAGCACTGATTGGCTAAAATGCAAATCTGTCAAAAGAACTGAAATAAGGGGCAGTTTGCAGAGGCTTAGATGCAAGATAATCACAGACGTAAAATGTGTATTAATATAACTGTTTGTTATGCAAAACTAGGGAATGGGTAATAAAAGGGATTCTCTATCTTTTAAAGCAATAAATATTCTGGTGTAGACTGTCCCTTTAAACAGTTCATTGACAGCAGATCCATAAATAAGTGATTTTTTTATTCAATTTAAAGGGAAGCTGAACCCAATTTTTCTTCTTTCATGATTCAGATAGAGCGTGCAATTTTAAGCAACTTTATCATTTACTCCTATTATTTTTTTTCTCTATCTTGCCATCTTTATTTAATAAAGAAAACATCTAAGCTTTTTTTGGTTAAGCACCCTGGAAAGCACTTTTTTATTGGTGGATGAATTTATCCACCAATCAGCAACCACCCAGGTTGTTCACCAAAAATGGGCCGGCATCGAAACTTACATTCTTGCATTTCAAATAAAGATACCAAGAGAATGAATAAAATTTGATAATAGGAGTAAATTAGAAAGTTGCTTAAAATGTCATGCTCTATCTGAATCACAAAAGAAAAAAAATTGGGTTCAGTGTCCCTTTAAGCATTTGGATATCAAAGTTTTAAAAGTGTCTCAATAATATTCTGGAGGGTTACAAAAGAGCATTTTGGCTGCATGAAGCAAGTTGCGTAATCCAAGTATCAAATTAAAGCCAATGACCCCCCATGACCTGACTGTTTTGATGCAGAAATAGAGAGAAATCCTTACTTGTTAAAAAGGGACATGAAACCCATCATTTTTCTCTTTCATGATTCAGAATACAAATTAAACAACATTCCAATTTACTTCTATTACCTCATTACGATGTCCTTTGTTTAAGAAACAGCAATGCACAAGGGTGAGCCCACACCACAAGGCATCTATATGTAGTCAGCTACTGAGCCTATTTAGATATGCTTTTCAACAAATTATATCAAGAAAATAAATCAAATTAGATAACAGAAGTAAATGGGAAAGTTGTAAAAAATTGCATGCTGTTTCTAAATCATGAAAAGAAAATTGTGTTCCATGTCCCTTTAAAGGGACAATCAAGTCAAAATTAAATTTTTATGGATTCAGATAGAGCATGCAATATTACTTCCATTTACAAAATGGGCAAAATCTTTTTATATTTACATTGAGTCACCAGCTCTTAAATACACAGAATAAAATGCATATGCATTTGTGCTTGGCTGATGGCTGTCACATGATACTGGGAGCGTGGAAATAGACATAAAACTGAAATTTGTCAGAAAAATAAAAACAGACTATGTACTATTACATTGACTTTATTATGCAAATCTACTATATTTACTGGTCCTTTAAGAATGCACATTAAACGTTCGTTCTGACAAAGCTTTTTTGAGATCTAAGACTTTTGTGAACATGACATTTAGTTTGTTTCACTAGGGTTTGTTAGCTCAAGACATGCCTGAAGATTAATGGCACACGAAACAGTTTTTTTCTTTCACGATTCAGATAGAGCATGTCATTTTAAAGTGACATGAAACCCAACATTTTTCAATCATGATTGAGAGAGCATGCAATTATAAACAACATTCCAATTTACTTCTGTTGTTGTCTAATATGCTTTGTTCTCTTGGCATCCTTTGTTAAAAAGCATTGCTAGGCAGGCTTAAAAGCAGCAATGCACTATTGGGAGCTAGCAGCTGACTGGTGGCTGTACATATATGTCTTTTGTGATTGGCTCACCAGATTTCTCAGCTAGTTCCCTGTAGTGCATTGTTCTTCAACAAAGGATACCAAGATAATGAAACATTAGGTAATAGAAGTCATTTGGAAAGTGGTTTAAAATTGTGTGATCTATCTGAATTAAAGAAAAAAAAGAAAAAATTGGGTTACATGTCCCTTTAAACAACATTCTAATTTACTTATGTTATCAAATTTTCTTAGTTCTCTTGGTACATTTTGCTGAAAAGCAGGGAAGTAGGCTCAGGAGCATGCACGTGTCTGGGGCACTATATAGCAGCAGTTTTGCAAGAATGTTATTCATATTCAAGAGCACTAGATAGCAGCACAAGTTCCTGCTATGTAATGTTCCAGACACGTACCTAGGTATTTCTTCAACAAAGAACAACATGGAAACTAAGCAAATTTGAAATTAGAAGTAAAAGGGAAACTTTAAAAAAAAAAAAAAACACGTTATGCTCTGTCTGAATCACAATTGAGTTTCATATCTCTTTAAAATGTAAAGTGAGGTTCTGCCCGCCCCTTAAAGACATTGCTGGCCCCTCTTTCCTCTAGATATAATCAGGTGAATGTGTAATAGTGCAAGGAGATGCACTGGTGAAGCAATAAAGGCTGAAGTATTTGTAGGGTGGGGCAAAAGAAGAAAGGGAAGAAATAGGAGAGAATATAACAATGAGTTTACTAGATTTTACTATTGCAAATTCCATTTAAAATGTAGAAAGAGTTAAAAAGGTCAAATTTTAAATATTTGAATTGGATGAAACAATTAAACGCTCTTAGTAAGATAGACAGACAGCCCTCCCTTATCATAAGCTGAAAAAATGTCTGAATTTTTTAGCTAGATCTTAGAATTTGAAAAATATGCAGGCAAGCACACACCCACCACATGTCAACTTCTATACATATTTCTTGTATTCTCTTCTAAAGTCAAGTAGCACAGATTGTTTCTTAAAAATAAGTCCCAAAAATAAGTTGGGTTTTTGTTCCTATATAAGATATTGGTAGGAGATTTACAAACATATTTAAGGTAACAAGCTTGGGCAAGCACCATTCCAGTGTGTTTGATGTAACATGTACAAGCAGAGAGAG
Source organism: Bombina bombina (assembly GCF_027579735.1). Classification (NCBI taxonomy): domain Eukaryota; kingdom Metazoa; phylum Chordata; class Amphibia; order Anura; family Bombinatoridae; genus Bombina; species Bombina bombina. Next base: position 1,213,361,967 of record NC_069499.1, on the reverse strand, counting down.
GTGTGCCGCAGCTACGCCTAGCTCCCTAGCATGTACGCCTAGCATGCAATAAGGCATACAACCATGTAACTCCACAGCAAACTCAGCAGCTATAATTAGCAAATACCCTGTCTACCTATATAATTATTTCTATTAAAAAGTCATGCTATTCAATAAAATGTGGATAATACAAGGCTTATTGCAACTAAAAACAGGATTATCAGTGGGTGAACTGCAGAACTTGCAGGTTATAAAAGCTACACATTCTTCATGCTACATACTAGTAATGTTACTTATTAACAAAACGTTGAAAAGTTTTGAGGAACAAAAATAAAGAAGATTGACTGGAAAAAAGAGAAGTCAGAGGCCAGGGAATATTTTTTAAATTCTGAAACAAAGTGATGCGTTACAGATCTATCTCGTAGTCAACTTGTTAAAAGGGAATTCTGGGTTTGTCATAGATACAAAATGAGCAATTTCATAAAAAGGATCTAAAGTTAAAAAGTAAAGAAACATTCTTCGGCAAACAACATATGCTCTAAGCCTCTAAAGCATTAGTGTATGTCGTTTTTGTATTATGCAACTCAGCCTGCAACTGCTTAAAGGAATATTTAAAGTGACGGTAAGCTCTCCGCTTTATAAAAACAGATCTGGAATGTTAGTGATAGTTTACATCGAGTTTAATTAGTTATAACCAAGTTTCTCTATAAAACTTTCTTTTTAATATAGATATGAAATTCAAAAACCCATCCCTCAGCCACCAACTTCAAATGTGAATTCTTCTGTGAGCTACCAGTTTGAATTGTTGTCCAATCAGCGCTCTAGCTACAACAAAAGGCGCCCAAAGGGGAGAGTACTGACTGGACAATAATTCAAAGCGTTAGCTCACAGAAAAATTGACATGAACTGGGCGGCAGAGCGTGGGGAATTTGAATTTTAGATCTATACTAAAATTTAAGTTATAGTGCATCTTCATTACAACTATTAAATGAAACGCCATCTAAAATATCACTAACATTCCGGATCTGATTTTATAAAGGGCAAAGTTTACCATCACTTAACTACTGGGTAAAATAAAAAAAAATAAAAAAACAAAAAAAAAACACCTTAGAATAAATATTAAGAAATGCAGTCATGGGGAAAAAAAAAAAAAATGTCCTGACTATTGTGTAAGCTAAACAGAAGTGCATGATACCGCTCATCAAGAAGATAATATCACCGATTGGTGCATGTGCAACACTTCTGTTGCAGGGTGCAACAAAACTTAAAATTTTAAGATGGTGGCACCCAGGGTGCAGATGCAGAATTTCACTAACCAGAATTTTTTTTAATAGTTAAAGGGACAGTCTAGTCAAAAATTAAAGTTTCATGATTCAGATACGGCATGTCATTAAAAAAAAATAAAAAAAAATTCCAATTTACTTTTATCATCAAACTTGCTTTGATCTTTTGGTATTCTTAGTTGAAAGCTAAACCTAGGTAGGCTCATATGCTAATTTCTAAGCCCTTGAATAGAGCTGCAGGCACACAAGGAAAACAATGGTGAATAGTTACCATGCTACCCAGCTGCTTCATGTACCTTTAACAGCTCTGGTAATAACAATATATTCTGGAAAGCCCCAGTGTTTGGTCAGATGATCAGGTGAGCCATTAATCTGTGTGTTTGTGCCACATTCATACTTTATACATGATACAAGTTAAGTATTGCACGGATGAGATGCTTTTCTTTTAAGTAAACCCAAAAGTGAAACCTCATCTAGGAAAGCATAAGTAGAATGTACTTTTTGCGTTACAGATTCTAGTTTAATATTTATATTTAACCCTCACAAAATACTTCTTTTTAAACTGAAATCCATCACTGCTTTGAGTTTTATGTCCTTTATCAATCAGTGATCACACCCAGGATATAAGTTAATTTCTTGCTTTTAGACTCAACATCAATTTTAAAACAGCTTTAACATCATTCTATTTAATAAAAAAATATTTGAAAGCACTTAGATACAGCATACTTTAACATGCATGATAGAACATTGAGTTTAATGTCCCTTTAACCTGCAACCCTGTGTACATAGGGTTGGATTCACTCATAAAAAGCAGAGGGTCAGTAAACTAGAGATCACCATCACCTGTAAACTTGGTAAATATTTTCCCTTAGGCTGGAGAGGTGGGAGCTTCTCTAAAACAGAATCCCGGCACCAGTAATAGTCTACAAGGGCAACACATAACTATAGTATAATTAAGCCTACAACATTCAGAACCTCGACAGGAGTGGAGCTTACAGGTTTATTCATAAGTTAATTAAACCTGCCTGCCAGTCCGTCAACATTTACCACAGGGCAGCTCAAATTATGCCAAAAGGTTTATTTCTGTTGAACGTAGTTAAAGTAAAGTTATCAGAGGCATTAGAGGGTTTTGGAGAGCCACTGTGCATTGGTTTTTCTCTATGAAAGGTACATTTCAGATTTCTACAGACAGGCAATGGGTTAAGAAACAAAAAAATGCTTTAGGACCATAGTGCATGGTTTAAAACTTAGGATACAAGAAAAGGGAGACAGAGAATGAAAGAGGAGGGCGAGAGAGTCCAAGAACACAAAGTAGCCGTTTTGAGCCCTGGCACAGAATACATTACACATATGCCGTCTATGTAAAGCTCTGTTAATCCGGTTTATGTTCACACAGGAGGTGGTGAGCTCTCATTTTAGCTAGGTAAAAAGGGCCTCTACCAAAATGGTTCCTACTCAGAGCTTTAAAAAAACACATTAAAAAAGGTACCTTTAGATAGTAATATAAAACATTTAATTACACATAGTAAAATAAATGTGCAATATCATTTTCATTATATAGCCCTCTTTTCCTGTTATTTTGTTTTTCTAAATCTGAGAAGTGCAGACTGCAGCCTAACCCTGCTACACATTTGTCTCTTATTGGCATCAGCAAAGGTTATCCTTTAACAAACTGCAAAACAATACACAATTGAGGAGACCCTTGTCTACCCCTACAAATAATGCAATTAGTGTGGGAGAGTTTGGCTATTTTAAAACTTAAAGTGAATGTAAAGTTTAATGAATAAATGCCCAGTTTTTTTTAAAAACACTCTTAAAATAGGAGCACATTCATTAAACTTCACAATGAAGCTTCTTTTTTAAAAAAGACTTACCTTTTCTTTATGGAAAGCAGACCAGCGATCCTCCGCCCACAGCTTGTGGGGCCATGCAATGATTGGAGGAGGCCGGATTTGTCATCACTGTGCTAACTACCTTGACTTTACATTAGATTTGAAAAAGTTTACACTTGGATGATGATATTCTAAAGAAAGCCAGTGTTTAGTGTCCCCTTAAAAAGGGCATTGTAAACTATGTTCATTCTTTTTATCCATTTTTTACGTGTTAGAAAATATGAATTTTAAGATTATGTATTTTTCCTGCAGGTAATTTAACACAGATGTACGTTTTGAACCAATTAGTTATGGTAAGGATAATTGTCTTATGATGGGGAAAAAAAACAAAAAACAAAAACACACACACTACCACCACATTCCATTTGACCACTTTGCAAAATTTCAGAGACAGGGAGTGGCTCACTCTATTCGTACATGAAGACTGCCAGTATTTTAAAAAAAAAAAAAAAAAAAAAAAAAAACACACAAATTTAAAAAAAGGTAAATAGTATTTTGCCTGAAACAGAATATTGTACCTATTGTACCTTTTTAAATAAAAAATAAATCTTGTCTGTCACTTAGCAGAGATTAGACATATGCACATAGTTAACAATCCAGAGGTGCATATTGCATAATATGTACCGTATCCTCACCTGCACAGAAGAATGCAAGGGTTAAACAAATATATTTACATTTTCAACCAACTTTCTAAAATGTACGGCTGTAGAAAGGATTAATGTCGCTATTCAAATAAGTGAAGAGGATATATTATACAGGTAGTAAGAAATGCACAGCCCTACTAAGGAGATGGGCATGATGAAAAAAAATATCTTTCTGAATACAGCCATCAGAATTGTATGTCTGCAAATTTAGAAATTATATTGATCTGACAAACTAGGTAACAAGTACGAACAGAATGAGACAGCAGACCTAAATAGTTGGGACCAATTTGTTGTATGCAGGGTTTAATAGAGATGAGCTTCCTTCCATCTTTAAAAGAGAAAATGATTTGAATGTGTGTGAAACAGAAAGTGTGTGTGAGTGTGAGTGAGAGAGAGAGCACATCTATGAGAGAATACGAATATGTGTGAGAACGAGCGAGCAAGAGTGCATCTATGAGAGAACAAGTGTGTGTGCGTGCGTGTGTGTCTATGATACAAAAAGAAAGGGCGCCTCCTAGTGTAGCCAATATAGAACCGGGCAAATATATTCAGATGTAAATTTTATACTCACAAATTGTGAAGGCAAAGGTAATGCCAAGGTAAGCGGTCTGGGAACTCAGCAGTGTCCCAGTTGACTGTACACCAAATGCCAGGGCAGCTCCTCTTAATGAATTGTTGTTGCAATCTGAAAAAGTGGAAGATATACAGAGGGCGACTCCTAGTGCAAATCAGTTAGCAATGAATTAACCCACTAACAGCTCCCTTTAGAAGGATACTCACACAGTGGAAAGCACACTATAGTGCTAATGCAGCCTGCTGGGTATATTACAGTGGCCCAGCGCACATACACACTCTGGCAATAAACTGTTTCAAGGTATTTTTCGATGATCAAAGAAAAAATAGGAGACTTCAGTAGATAAAGAGCTTTATATAAAAATGAATTAACAAATAAAATCAATCAGTAAAATCAAATACTGATTGATTTTATTTGTTAATTCATTTTTATATAAAGCTCTTTATCTACTGAAGTCTCCTATTTTTTCATTTGATCATTGAAAAATACCTTGGAACAGTTTATTGCCAGTGTGTATGTTCGCTGGCCAATGTAATATACCCAGCAGGCTGCATTAGCACTATAGTGTGCTTTCCACTGTGTGAGTATCCTTCTAAAGGGAGTTGTTAGTGGGTTAATTCATTGCCAACTGATTTGCACTAGGAGTCGCCCTCTGTATATCTTCCACTTTTTAAGAGTGTGTCTATGAGAGAATAGAAACAGATTTTGACAGCAGATAAGAGCCATAGGCCAAACAAGTCTGCCCAATATTTTATAAAAGTATATAAACAAAAAAAAATATATAAAGTTTGTACGATAGCCTTATGCTTATTATAGGTATTCTTGAAGCTCCCCACAGAATGTGTGTGTGTGTATATATATATATATATATATATATATATATATATGAGAAGGTGAGTGTGTGAAACAAAGTGTAAGTGTGCATGTGTTTCTTTCATTAAAATTCTGGGCTAATGCTGGGTTATTTCTGACATCTCTAAACATGCAAAATTACAATAGTGCAGCTACAATACAATTCCTTTATGACCCAGATATCAAGTTTTCAGATAAGATAGGGACTTATCATTAAAGGGACACTGTACCCAATTTTTTTCTTTTGTAATTCAGAAAGAGCATGCAATTTTAAGCAACTTTCTAATTTACTCCTATTATCAATTTTTCTTCGTTCTCTTGCTATCATTATTTGAAAAAGAAGGCATCTAAGCTTTTTTTTGGTTTCAGTACTCTGGACAGCTCTTTTTTATTGGTGGATGAATTTATCCACCAATCAGCAAGGACAACCCAGGTTGTTCACCAAAAATGGGCCAGCATCTAAACTTACATTCTTGCATTTCAAATAAAGATACCAAGAGAATGAAGAAAATGTGATAATAGGAGTAAATTAGAAAGTTGCTTAAAATTTCATGCTCAATCTGAATCACGAAAGAAAAAATTTGGGTACAGTGTCCCTTTAAAACTAAAGTCACATAAAAAAAAAAAAAAAAAGTAGCTTTATTGCACAACCACATACAACAAACCTATTTTCTAGTGATCAAATGCTTAAAGGGACACTGTAACCAACAATTATTTTGTGATTCAGATTGAGCATGCAATTTTAAGCAACTTTCTAATTTACTCCTATTTTCAAATTTTCTTCATTCTCTTGGCATCTTTATTTGAAATGCAAGAATGTAAGTTTAGATGCCGGCCCATTTTTGGTGAACAACCTGGGTTGTCCTTGCTGATTGGTGGATAAATTCATCCACCAATAAAAAAGTGCTGCCCAGAGTACTGAAATCAAAAAAAAAGCTTAGATGCCTTCTTTTTCAAATAATGATAACAAGAGAACGAAGAAAAATTGATAATAGGAGTAAATTAGAAAGTTGCTTAAAATTGCATGCTCTTTCTGAATTACAAAAAAAAATTTGGGTTCAGTGTCCCTTTAAATAATATAGAATAAGAAGTTTAATTACGTACAGTAAATAAGGTAGTATTTGTGTTTTATTTTATTAAAATCAGTGGGGGCTTTTTGGTTACTGATGCATGCTTTGAGGGTTCTATAACGTCCCAGCAACTAAAGGCATTCCTTAAAGAACTTTTCCGTATTTGGGCCACATTGGATCAAGGTACTTAGAGTTTCAGGGAAATTGCATTCCATTTGCTGGCATCAGGGAGCCACTATTACAATCAGGGAGACTCCCTGAACTTCAGGGAGAGTTGGAATGTCTGAGTTTTGTAACTTTACAAGACACAAAGCAATTACAGACTTGGAAATTCAGACTTTTCAAAGCTGGTTTCTGATTAAACTCTACCACAGATGCCTGGGAAGCAAAGCGTATGCCCTTTTCCTGGCTCTGTAGCCTGTCACAGGACACTGCCACATTTTCAATAGGGGATGTTCTTAATAGCCTAACAGATAATTAGGCATTTAAATAAAATATATACAATAATAAGGCACATTAATAGTACTGCAGTGCTGTGAGAGGTCAGAACTTGTATGCAGCTAACCCATATGGCACTTGTAGACTTATTCCAGCCTTAAAGGGACAGTCTAAAATTAAAAGTCCTATTTGAACAATGAAAGTTTAATTTATACTAATCAACTTTCCAATTTACTTTTATCATCAAATTTGCTTTTTTCTCTTGGTATTCTTAGTTTAAACTAAACATAGACAGAAAGTACATGTGGGCCATATAGATAACACTGTGTTCAGGCACAGGGGGTTATTTAAGATTTAGCACAAAACAATGCTAAATTTAAGACAATAGACAATAAACAGTCACAGTCATGTGATCAGGGGGCTGGAAGAAGGTTCCTAGATACAAGGTAATCACAGAGGCAAAAAGTAGATTAATAGAACTGTTGGTTATGCAAAACTGGGGAATGGGTAATAAAGGGATTATCCATCTTTTAAAACAATAACAATTATATGGTAGACTGTCCCTTTAAATGAGGGGGGGTTGCTATGAAAGTATTTTTCTTTATTTTACTCCAGCCTTGGATCACTAATCAGTTGGTGCTGGAGAGACTTAGTTTAAAATGTTATGAGGAAGGGTGCAGTGGACCCTCTAAGCTGCCATGCATCATACATAGTTGGAAGTGGGAGCAGAATCCAATACAACTTTTATAGATTGGCAGCAAAACATCCTAATTCTACCTGAACACAAACTGGCAACTTGTGTGTTAAAACAGTAGGCCGAGAGCATTGTGAAACCAATTCAATGCGCTACCATACGGATGCGCTGCTCATGACTTACCTTGTGATGAATAATGTGATAAAACTACTTATGACTATCCGCCTATTCTGCATTCATTTAATCCATCCATTAACATTCATCTGGTTACTGACAAATATGGAGACATATAAACATAAGTTTAAAATAAAAAAGCGTGTTTATACTCCCATGTCATGTAACCATGTGTCATTCAGTGACGTGAGAATATTCTCTACAATACTTGTTTGCTTTCATTTTCACACCAGCCTTAGGTGAAAATAAATATATGTATGCTCACCTTCTATTGGTTTAGCCATGAAAAAGAAAACACCTCACATCTTTAAACTTTACCCACTCAATAGAAGAAGAAAAGAAAAAAAAAGCACACAACTTGGCAGCAGGTGTGAGTCAATCCGCTCTTTGGAAATATTGACAAAAGCGATTGTTTAAATAGGTAATCCACAAAATGATTTAACATATGCAAAAGCCATCCACCCACCCTGATGCAACAGCTTTAATACAATGACATGCAACAGTAGAAACACTTAGTAAAGACAATGTAGACAAGAATTGCTTCAACGCCACAAACCAAGAATTAAACTGGATAATGAATGCTCCAGTAAGGGAAAACAGAATGATCCAAGAGATACTTTACTGCCACAGCGAACAAAAAGAACACACCCAAAATGAGGAATTGTTTAAACAGAAACAGGAGTGTGCACAGAAATGTCTACATGTTTTTATGAAGACACCATTAAAAATATAGATATATCTATTTAAATGTGCTTAAAAGGGACATTTAAAAATGTTATGTGTTATAAGCAAGCTATAATGCAATAATAAAATGCCCTTTGTATGTAACCTCATGACAGTCGACACCAGAATTTTTGTTTTAAAAAGATAGATAATCCCTTAATTACCAATTCTCCAGTTTTGCATAACCAACAGAGTTATAATTATACATGTTTTACCTCTGTAATTACCCTTTATCTAAGCCTCAGCAGACTGCCCCCTTATTTCAGTTCTTGTGACAGACTTGCATTTTCGCCAATTAGAGCTGTCTGTCTCCATGGTAAATTCACGTACATGAGCTCAATGTTATCTATATGAAACACGTGAACTAATGCCCTCTAGTGGTAAAAAAAAACCTATCAAAATGCATTTCGATTAGAGGCAGCCTTCAAGGTCTAAGAAATTAGCATATGAACCTCCTAGGTTTAGTTTTCAACTAAGAATACCAAGAGAACTAAGCAAAATTGGTGATAAAAGTAAATGGGAAATTTGTTTAAAATTACATGCCCTATTTGAAACATGAAAGTTTTTTTTTTTTTTTTTTTTTAACTTGACTGTGCCTTTAACCTCTTAAGGACATATGACAGAATTTTTCCGTCATAAAACAATTGAGCAAACTGAAAGCTGTGTCCTTAAAGGGTTAAAAACCAAAATATAAAAAAAGGAGAGCCTCACCATCCACAATACAAATGTATTCACATATAGATAAACGTTTCGAGATACAGACCTTAATCATGATTGAGGATGGTGTGGCTCTCCTTTTGGCTAGAGACTACATGTTTATATAGTGCTGGATATTCCATAGAGCGATATAGGTCAAGAGCAGCAATATAATCCTGGGAGTTAGTTGAACACATTGGGTGAGCCTATGACAAGAGTCATATATGGGTGTAGCCAACAATAATCAGCTAGATTCCAGTAGTGTATTGCTGATTTTGAGCCAACCTAGGTATGCTTTTCAGCAAGATATACCAAAAGAACAGAGCAAATTAGACTCATTGAAAAGCCTCTGAAATCCCATGCTCTGAACTATAAAAATCTAATTTTGACTTTCATGTGCCTTCAAATAAAGTAGCAGCAAATACAATGTTAGTTTTCAAATATTTACAGCCTATTTAAAAAATAAAAGAAAAAAAACACAACATCCAGTTAAACTTCAATATATGTGTTAACATCCACTTTTAGGTTTGCCACATTTTGCTTAAATAAATACTGGCCATGGGTGAGGGCAGAGCCACAAAAAGTGCGGAGCCAAAAAGAGAAACCGTACAAAACAAATGTCATTGTGAACATATAAAATATCAGATCAATTTGACAGTGGTTTGGAGATTTCATGTGTACCAGCCTGATACACCAGGATGTTTGTTTCTCATTGCCTGGGGTTACACGAGGAAAGGGAGGAAATCCAAGGAAACAACTCCCCTCCCTACCACCCCCTGGATCATCCCAACTCCTACAGTTTAGCAGGCCTGCCTTTGCCATCCCCTCCCTACCACCCCATGGATTATCCCAACTCCTAGAGTTGAGAGCAGGCCTGCCTTTGCCATCCCCTCCCTATCAGCGCCTGGATCATCCCAACTCCTACAGTTGAGAGCAGGCCTGCCTTTGCCATCCCCTCCCTATCACCGCCTGGATCATCCCAACTCCTACAGTTGAGAGCAGGCCTGCCTTTGCCATCCCCTCCCTATCAGCGCCTGGATCATCCCAACTCCTACAGTTGAGAGCAGGCCTGCCTTTGCCATCCCCTCCTTATCGCCGCCTGGATCATCCCAACTCCTAGAGTTGAGAGCAGGCCTGCCTTTGCCATCCCCTCCCTATCACCGCCTGGATCATCCCAACTCCTACAGTTGAGAGCAGGCCTGCCTTTGCCATCCCCTCCTTATCGCCGCCTGGATCATCCCAACTCCTACAGTTGAGAGCAGGCCTGCCTTTGCCATCCCCTCCCTATCAGCGCCTGGATCATCCCAACTCCTACAGTTGAGAGCAGGCCTGCCTTTGCCATCCCCTCCCTATCACCGCCTGGATCATCCCAACTCCTACAGTTGAGAGCAGGCCTGCCTTTGCCATCCCCTCCTTATCGCCGCCTGGATCATCCCAACTCCTACAGTTGAGAGCAGGCCTGCCTTTGCCATCCCTCAGAGGACCATTCTCAGCTCTGCATGCCCAGCACAAGGCTGAGCATTCCAAGATCCCTAAGCACTAAGGGGTGAAAAAAAAGCAGTGTATAGCGTACCAGTCGTCAGAACTACAATTCCCATCATGCTATGAGACAAAACATTTGAGTGGCTGGGAAGGGTAAAATATCAGTGAACAATTTGATGCATTTTATTTTGAGTAAATTAACATAATTTGTATTATTAGAATGCTATTATTTACTAAGAAATAACTGGCTTTTGCATTGCCGGTATTTTACTAATGTCGGCAAAATACCGGCTGGGTGGCAACCCTATCCAATTGTAAGAATAATAGGAAACTCTTTGTTATGGACTTTGAACTTTTAAAAGGGGGAATTAAGAAACAGTCTATTCATGCACTCACCGTTTTCCAGTATTCATTGCCCAGGTGCTCAACATATAAATCTCAAATATCAGAAAAAGTACATAAAAAGGTTTATCTTCAAAAATATATTTAACATTTTATTTATTCATACATGTATACCAAACCGAAATATGGACATTCACAAGCCTTTGAAAGACCAAAAATAAACTCACATAATAAACAACCCCTTGGTTATCACAAGAATAGATCAATTAAAGGGACACTGTACCCAAAAATTTTCTTTCGCGATTCAGATTGAGCATGAAATTTTAAGCAACTTTCTAATTTATTCCTATTAAATTTTCTTCATTCTCTTGGTATCTTTATTTGAAATGCAAGAATGTAAGTTTAGATGCCGGCCCATTTTTGGTGAACAACCTGGGTTGTCCTTGCTGATTGGTGGATAAATTCATCCACCAATAAAAAGTGCTGTCCAGAGTACTGAAACCAAAAAAAAGCTTAGATGCCTTTTTCAAATAATGATAGCAAGAGAACGAAGAAAAATTGATAATAGGAGTAAATTAGAAAGTATTGCATGCTCTTTCTGAATTACAAAAGAAAAAATTTGGGTACAGTGTCCCTTTAAGGATTTAAATCATTGCTTCTTTTAAAAAAAAAAATTAACACACAGCAGTGTGGTAATACACAGAGACAATACACACACAAGTTGCGACCCAGTAATGATCCGTGGTTTGAAGAACCCTAAGCTAGGGAGCCCCACAAATTCTAAGGGAGAAAAATGGTGATGGAGTTCTTTATTCTTTAAAAACGTCTGCAAATTATCACCATTTTCAAACACAAAAATAAAAATTGAGAAAGTGTGGGATCATATTAAAACAATCCTCATTTTCTTAAACACTGGTGGATTTACACTTTATGCCCTTAACTTATACTGGAAATCCAATTAGTTACTTTATTCAAATAGATTCAAGTGGACTTTGTGCTATGTGTCGCCCTACCAGGCTTCTCATATGTTAGTAAAGGATGCCACATATTTACTTCCAAAATCCTATTTCGCAATTTATTCAACAAAATACTTGCACTCTCCCCTTAATACACAGTCTTACACAGATAAAAAGGTTTCAGCCACTATTTCCAGGGGTCAAACAGAAAGTGTTCCCACCGGTAGCATTATGAAGTAGCAAGGTGGGTCGAATTTATACTTGTGGTATTAAGTAACATTTTATTAATAACAGAAAATGTTATACAAAAAGGTATTCAAAGCATACATTACATAATTTATTATAAATGAATTGAATGACAATTTGTGCAACCCACATTAGCTAATTATATTTTATTATTGGCTTACATTTTAGCTGGATGGTGTGCCCATTGAATAGGTCCTGGGGAAAACACTGGAAATATATAAATGTGCAGTGCATCATGCGGAGTACAAACTAAACGTATATTTGTGGCACCCATCTAGGCGGAGATTTACAATCTGCCCCATAACCCATTTATTGTTGGGTGTCAGGTTGCATGTATAAGGACAAACACCTACAACAGGGGTGTCACATTCATTTGAGTTGCGGGCCATTTTCATTACAAGTGCTACTCACTTGGGCCGCACACTACCTACATATCTTGCCATTGCTAAACACAGCAGTGATGTTTGCTATAACTGTATTCGTTTCAAACAATTGTGTTCTGTAACTCCTAATGAACTTACTCTGGCTTGATGAAATGCGCTCTAATGCTTTTAAGAAGGTGACACACGCACTTTATTTGGTTGCTCTCCCAGATAAAATATATATATATATATATAATATGAAGCATGCGATTTTAGTTAGAGAAAATTATGTAAAGGAATGGGCAAAAATAGTGTAAAGTCAGTGCTGCCATAGTAATAAACACATAAAGAAGTGCTGCATGTGTCAAATAAATAATTATGTACTTATCAGTTTGCTTTTTTTTTTTTTTTTTAATAACAAAAGAGGTTTGTTAAAGTTTCAGGGGTTTTAATGATTTTGCTACTGTAGCGCAGCTGCTAACTATACAACGAGTGAATCATAATGCCAGATCAAAAAGGGATATAGTCATTGTAATGGAGAGCTGAATAGAGGTTGCACGCATGTGCAACCCTAACAGTAAGTGCTCTCGCTCCACACTCCTGACACACAAATAGTCATTTTTAAATGAAAAATTAGCCCCTTCTTGCTAAATTAAATTTTTAAAAATGATTAGTAGAGCTGTATTTTGCATAAAATAAAAAAATGTAAGAGGCTGCAACTTATCAAGTAAACCAACCGATATAACCAACCACTACTCCTGCAAGCTGCATTTATATAAAACTATTCCCAGATGAATGCGATTCACACGACAATTTGCAGATACAATTCTGCATATACTCAGTGCGCACCTGTTGCAAACATTTGTTAAGGACAAACAGCCGTGCTTTGTGACAAGGAGGCCACAGTCTGTGTTTAACGCAACACGTGCTATCACATCTGTTCAATACATCAGTTAATAAATACTTAAGTAAACGTTCCTTACATGTATAGTATACATATGTCATTAACTGAAACAGTGACTAAAGACTAAACAAAATGGGAGGGGGAGACAAATGGCAGGGCACAGTTTCAGCATTGTACTGTACTCAACATTTTTCAGTCATGTAAACGATACAGCAGCAATAATGCGCATTAAAAATATATTTTTGGGGGGTATAAAAAAAAAAAAAGTTAAGTCCAAAACTATTTAAAAAGGAACAGTAAAGTCAAAACAAAAAGTAAATTGGAAAGTTGTTTCAAATTCATGTTCTATCCAATCCATTTAGGTTTAATTTTGACTTTACTGTCAACTGGCTGGGACAACTGCTACAGAAAACATTGCTTTATTTATTTTAGGAATATGACAAAGTTCATGAAGACTGGTTCACCAGATTTCCTTTTGGCTTTGCCCTAGTATCTTCACATAGCTGTAATGAAAGAGTGCATTTCCCCCCCACCCATTTAAAATACCTTAAATTGTTCTTATTCAATTTAAAAAGGGACATCACACTCTCTGAGGCCCTCGGCCAATAACAGACATACACCTTTAACAGGTAATATTTTGGCACCAAGAGCTTTACGCATAGTACAACATTTAAACAAAAATATTAATTTTAAAAAACACCTACATATTATTCTCAGGTTAGTTTGGATACATATCAAGCATGTATAGTATTTCTTTTAAATTTCAGCACATTGGTTGAACCATTTCAAAATTTTAAGCATCAATAAACAGCATTTATCACAGAATACTTGACTACTGCCATAAAAAAAATGACCTCAATTTGGTTTGACTCAGATTATAGCTAAGGAAATACAAATCCCAATGGGTATAAATGATCACCGGCCCTGTGACTTGATAGAACACCGATCTAAGCTATATTCATCCTGCTGTAGATTCTCGCTTCAGAATGTAAAAGCCAACCTTGAAATAATAGAAGTAAACCTAAGATAAAAAGGATGTGATCAGCTTGGCACTGGACCATCTGAGTTTTCATGTGATGTTTGTAATCACTTCAATATTCCATTGACTCACAGACAAAACAACATTGTTTGTAGGATGGATCTGAATAGAACAGGCCAGTCACATTAGTTTTCTGGAAAGAAGGGCTTGTTTAACCGTCTGCCAGTGTGTGCTGGTGTAAAGAGGTACGTTCTAGTATTGTGTGAAATTACCATCTGGATGGTGCAAAAACAATCCTGCTGCAATTGTTCATGTAGTTTACAAGTCTAGGTGTTTTCTAAGGACAAGATATTTAATGCCAGTGCTAATCCTTTGCATCTTGGCAGCTTTTAAAAAAGAGAGTCGTAATATTCCCTAGAATATTGTTCTTTTATGAAAATGACAATTTGTGTTTGAGTTAGGAGATCACCCCCAATGTTGGCCCATTAAATTAATTACATAAAATTCCATACAGCTATAAACAAAACCAACATGCCCAAAATTACCTTAGACAATAAATGAGCCTTAGCCTTGCATATTCTAATTAGTATTAGCTATTTACAGATAAGACAGGTACAAAATGCAGAGGTCAGCATAACAAGTATGTCAGAATATGTATTTATTGCTAGAAGGAACAGAATTTAGTTAATCTGCATCAACAATGGCTTAAAGGGACACTAACGTAAAAAAAATTAAACTTTCATGATTAAGATAGAGCATGCAGTTTTAAGAGAGACTTTCCAATTTAGTTATATTATCAAACTTTGCAGATTCTTTTTGAGACACCATTTCCGAATGAAAATGTGCATGAGTTCATAAGTTATACCTATACTAGTCTGTGACTGGCTGATGGATGTCACATGATACAGGGGGCCGGCAAATGGGGAAAACAGAATTTATGCTTACCTGATAAATTACTTTCTCCAACGGTGTGTCCGGTCCACGGCGTCATCCTTACTTGTGGGATATTCTCTTCCCCAACAGGAAATGGCAAAGAGTCCCAGCAAAGCTGGTCACATGATCCCTCCTAGGCTCCGCCCACCCCAGTCATTCGACCGACGGACAGGAGGAAATATATATAGGAGAAACCATATGATACCGTGGTGACTGTAGTTAGAGAAAATAATTCATCAGACCTGATTAAAAAACCAGGGCGGGCCGTGGACCGGACACACCGTTGGAGAAAGTAATTTATCAGGTAAGCATAAATTCTGTTTTCTCCAACATTGGTGTGTCCGGTCCACGGCGTCATCCTTACTTGTGGGAACCAATACCAAAGCTTTAGGACACGGATGAAGGGAGGGAGCAAATCAGGTCACCTAAATGGAAGGCACCACGGCTTGCAAAACCTTTCTCCCAAAAATAGCCTCCGAAGAAGCAAAAGTATCAAATTTGTAAAATTTGGCAAAAGTGTGCAGTGAAGACCAAGTCGCTGCCTTACATATCTGGTCAATAGAAGCCTCGTTCTGGAAGGCCCATGTGGAAGCCACAGCCCTAGTGGAGTGAGCTGTGATTCTTTCAGGAGGCTGCCGTCCGGCAGTCTCATAAGCCAATCGGATAATGCTTTTAAGCCAAAAGGAAAGAGGTAGAAGTTGCTTTTTGACCTCTCCTTTTACCAGAATAAACAACAAACAAGGAAGATGTTTGTCTGAAATCTTTAGTAGCCTCTAAATAGAATTTTAGAGCACGGACTACGTCCAAATTGTGTAACAAACGTTCCTTCTTTGAAACTGGATTCGGACACAAAGAAGGTACAACTATCTCCTGGTTAATATTTTTGTTGGAAACAACTTTCGGAAGAAAACCAGGCTTAGTACGCAAAACCACCTTATCTGCATGGAACACCAGATAGGGCGGAGAACACTGCAGAGCAGATAACTCTGAAACTCTTCTAGCAGAAGAAATTGCAACCAAAAACAAAACTTTCCAAGATAATAACTTAATATCTACGGAATGTAAGGGTTCAAACGGAACCCCTTGAAGAACTGAAAGAACTAGATTTAGACTCCAGGGAGGAGTCAAAGGTCTGTAAACAGGCTTGATCCTAACCAGAGCCTGAACAAATGCTTGAACATCTGGCACAGCTGCCAGTCTTTTGTGAAGTAAAACAGATAAAGCAGAGATCTGTCCCTTCAGAGAACTTGCAGATAATCCTTTCTCCAAACCTTCTTGTAGAAAGGATAGAATCTTAGGAATTTTTATCTTGTTCCATGGGAATCCTTTAGATTCACACCAACAGATATATTTTTTCCATATTTTATGGTAAATGTTTCTAGTTACAGGCTTTCTAGCCTGAATCAGGAGTATCTATTACAGAATCTGAAAACCCACGCTTTGATAAAATCAAGCGTTCAATCTCCAAGCCGTCAGTTGGAGGGAAACCAGATTCGGATGTTCGAATGGACCCTGAACAAGAAGGTCCTGTCTCAAAGGTAGCTTCCATGGTGGAGCCGATGACATATTCACCAGGTCTGCATACCAAGTCCTGCGTGGCCACGCAGGAGCTATCAAGATCACCGAGGCCCTCTCCTGATTGATCCTGGCTACCAGCCTGGGGATGAGAGGAAACGGTGGGAATACATAAGCTAGGTTGAAGGTCCAAGGTGCTACTAGTGCATCTACTAGAGTCGCCTTGGGATCCCTGGATCTGGACCCGTAGCAAGGAACCTTGAAGTTCTGACGAGACGCCATCAGATCCATGTCTGGAATGCCCCATAATTGAGTTATTTGGGCAAAGATTTCCGGATGGAGTTCCCACTCCCCCGGATGGAATGTCTGACGACTCAGAAAATCCGCTTCCCAATGTGGATCGCAGACAAGTGGCAGGAGTGATCCTCTGCCCATTGAATTATCTTGGTCACTTCTTTCATCGCCAGGGAAGTCCTTGTTCCCCCCTGATGATTGATATATGCAACGGTCGTCATGTTGTCTGACTGAAACCTTATGAATTTGGCCTTTGCTAGTTGAGGCCAAGCTCTGAGAGCATTGAATATCCCTCTCAGTTCCAGAATGTTTATCGGGAGAAGAGACTCTTCCCGAGACCATAGACCCTGAGCTTTCAGGGATTCCCAGACCGCGCCCCAGCCCACTAGGCTGGCGTCGGTCGTGACAATGACCCACTCTGGTCTGCGGAAGCTCATTCCCTGTGACAGATTGTCCAGGGTCAGCCACCAACGGAGTGAATCTCTGGTCTTTTGATCTACTTGAATCGTCGGAGACAAGTCTGTATAATCCCCATTCCACTGTCTGAGTATGCACAGTTGTAATGGTCTTAGATGAATTCGTGCAAAAGGAACTATGTCCATTGTTGCAAACATCAATCCTATTACTTCCATGCACTGCGCTATGGAAGGACGAGGAACAGAATGAAGTACTTGACAAGAGCTTAGAAGTTTTGATTTTCTGACCTCTGTCAGAAAAATCCTCATTTCTAAGGAATCTATTATTGTTCCCAAGAAGGGGACAGAGAACTTTTTTCTTTGTTCACCTTCCATCCGTGAGATCTGAGAAAGGCTAGGACAATGTCCGTATGAGCCTTTGCTTTTGACAGGGACGACGCTTGAATCAGGATGTCGTCCAAGTAAGGTACTACTGCAATGCCCCTTGGTCTTAGAACCGCTAGAAGGGACCCTAGTACCTTTGTGAAAATCCTTGGAGCAGTGGCTAATCCAAATGGAAGTGCCACAAACTGGTAATGCTTGTCCAGAAAAGCGAACCTTAGGAACTGATGATGTTCCTTGTGGATAGGAATATGTAGGTACGCATCCTTTAAATCCACGGTAGTCATAAATTGATTTTCCTGGATAGTAGGTAGGATCGTTCGAATAGTTTCCATTTTGAACGATGGTACCCTGAGAAATTTGTTTAGGATGTTTAGATCCAAAATTGGTCTGAATGTTCCCTCTTTTTTGGGAACTATGAACAGATTGGAATAAAATCCCATTCCTTGTTCTCTTATTGGAACTGGATGTATCACTCCCATCTTTAACAGGTCTTCTACACAATGTAAGAATGCCTGTCTCTTTATTTGGTTTGAAGATAATTGAGACCTGTGGAACCTTCCCCTTGGGGGTAGTTCCTTGAATTCCAGGAGATAACCTTGAGAAACTATTTCTAGCGCCCAAGGATCCTGAACATCTCTTGCCCAAGCCTGAGCAAAGAGAGAAAGTCTGCCCCCCACTAGATCCGGTCCCGGATCGGGGGCTTTCCCTTCATGCTGTTTTGGTAGCAGTGGTAGGCTTCTTGGCCTGCTTACCCTTGTTCCAGCCTTGCATTGGTTTCCAGGCTGGTTTGGGTTGTGAAGTATTACCCTCTTGCTTAGAGGATACAGAATTAGAGACTGGTCCGTTTCTGCGAAAGGGACGAAAATTAGGCTTATTTTTAGCCTTAAAAGACCTATCCTGTGGGAGGGCGTGGCCCTTTCCCCCAGTGATGTCTGAAATAATCTCTTTCAAATCAGGTCCAAATAATGCTTTACCTTTGAAAGGAATGTTAAGCAATTTTGTCTTGGAAGACACATCCGCTGACCAAGACTTTAGCCAAAGCGCTCTGCGCGCCACAACAGCAAACCCTGAATTTTTCGCCGCTAATCTAGCTAATTGCAAAGCGGCATCTAAAACAAAAGAGTTAGCCAATTTAAGTGCTTGAACTCTGTCCATAACCTCCTCATACGAAGATTCTTTACTGAGCGATTTTTCTAGTTCCTCGAACCAGAAACACGCTGCCGTAGTGACAGGAACAATGCATGAAATTGGTTGTAGAAGGTAACCTTGCTGTACAAAAATCTTTTTAAGCAAACCCTCTAATTTCTTATCCATAGGATCTTTGAAAGCACAACTATCTTCGATAGGAATAGTAGTGCGTTTGTTTAGAGTAGAAACCGCCCCCTCGACCTTGGGGACTGTCTGCCATAAGTCCTTTCTGGGGTCGACTACAGGAAATAATTTCTTAAATATAGGGGGGGGGGGGGGACAAAAGGTATGCCGGGCCTTTCCCACTCTTCATTTACTATGTCCGCCACCCGCTTGGGTATAGGAAAAGCGTCGGGGGGCACCGGAACCTCTAGGAACTTGTCCATCTTACATAATTTCTCTGGAATGACCAAATTGTCACAATCATCCAGAGTAGATAACACCTCCTTAAGCAGTGCGCGGAGATGTTCTAATTTAAATTTAAATGTCACAACATCAGGTTCAGCTTGATGAGAAATTTTTCCTGAATCTGAAATTTCTCCATCAGACAAAACCTCCCTCATGGCCCCTTGAGATTGGTGTGAGGGTATGTCAGAACAGTTATCATCAGCGTCCTCTTGGCTTTCATACATATAGAACATAGCTTATCTGATGGTACAGACATGTTAAACAGGCTTAAACTTGTCAACAAAGCACAAAAAACGTTTTAAAATAAAACCGTTACTGTCACTTTAAATTTCAAACTGAAAACACTTTATTACTGAATATGTGAAAAAGTATGAAGGAATTGTTCAAAATTCACCAAAATTTCACCACAGTGTCTTAAAGCATTAAAAGTATTGCACACCAAATTTCAGAGCTTTAACCCTTAAATTAACGGAACCGGAGCAGTTTTTACATTTAACCCCTATACAGTCCCAGAATGAGGCTCTGTCTATAACTAGAAAGGCCCCCATCTGAAAAAGGTGTCCAACACAGTGCCTGCCGTTTTTCTAAACGTTCCCCAAGATTATAATACCAATAATTAGTTAGAATCTGCATAATATGCCTAGTAAAGCAATCGTTTTAGCCCAGAAAAATGTCTACCAGTTTTTAAGCCCTTTTTGAAGCCCTTTATTCTTTTATGTTTAACTAAGAAAATGGCTTACCGGTCCCCATGAGGGGAAATGACAGCCTTCCAGCATTACATGGTCTTGTTAGAAATATGGCTAGTCATACCTTAAGCAGAAAAGACTGCTAACTGTTTCCCCCAACTGAAGTTACTTCATCTCAACAGTCCTGTGTGGAAACAGCAATCGATTTTAGTTACTGTCTGCTAAAATCATCTTCCTCTCACAAACAGAAATCTTCATCCTTTTCTGTTTCAGAGTAAATAGTACATACCAGCACTATTTTAAAATAACAAACACTTGATAGAAGAATAAAACTACATTTAAACACCAAAAAACTCTTAACCATCTCCGTGGAGATGTTGCCTGTGCAACAGCAAAGAGAATGACTGGGGTGGGCGGAGCCTAGGAGGGATCATGTGACCAGCTTTGCTGGGACTCTTTGCCATTTCCTGTTGGGGAAGAGAATATCCCACAAGTAAGGATGACGCCGTGGACCGGACACACCAATGTTGGAGAAAACTATTTTTTTTTTAAATTCAGTGTATATGTGTTTGCATTGTCTTTATTATGCACATATTAATTATGGAATTCTACTGTGTTTAATGGTCCTTTAAAAGGACCAGTCAATAGTATTAAAATGCAAAATGTAAATATTACCGGTGCGTAGGTTTTGCAAAATTAAATGGATCTGCAGCATAAAATTTGTATTTTTGAATATAAATATTTTATTAAATTTTTATTTTGGTTTGTTCAATTATGGCGCCGCATCCCGACCGCCCCTGTCCTGAGGAGGATGGACATGATGTGATAGACACTCTTACACTTCCAATCAGAGCAGCGCTGATTAGAAAATCTTGGATTCATCTACACATGCGTGCGCATACACGACGCCTCTCACCACGCGCTCACATCAACCCCCCCACATGCACAAGCAGTGCTGATACGCTTGGAGAAGACACATTAAATGCCGTGAACGCTTCTTTTATGTGCACTGTAGCGCGTTCCCAGGACAGCAGTGACATCAGCGGCCAATTAACGCATGCGTACATAACAGTAATCGCATATACGTATATGCTCTGCCGTCCATTCCAATCATGGTCTGTGTTCAGCTCAGGAACAGCAGGGTTTGCAGCCTAAGGAAAAAAACACGACTTTCCCTACATGTTTAAATAAAATTTGCACGCACTGGTGAATCAGAGCATGGAATTTTGCACAACAACGTCTCTTTAAAAGGGATATTAAACCCAAATGTTTCCTTTTACGATTTAGACCAGAGAAAACAATTTTAAAAATGTTTCCACATTTACTTCTATTGTCAAACTTTCTTTGTTCTCTTGTTAGTCTTAATCGAAGAAGTAAATTGAAAAGTTTTTTAAAATTGTATGCGCAATCTGAATCATGAAAGAAAATGTTGTGGTTTTTCTGTCCTTTTACTAGGCACACTATGCTCACCTTTTCTTTATATTCCATGAAGAAAGAAGGCATTTTTAAAATAAAGTCTATGTATGGGATACAAATGCATATTCTTGCTAGGCTTCTATTGGTAGAGAAATAACGTGCCAAAAATGATTTAAAAAGCATTATTGGTGCATCATAAGACAAAAAAAAAAAAAACACTTTAAAGATGTGAATGCATGACAGAGACAGGCAGCAGTATCACCCACACTTACTGGCTGGAGAGAATCCTCTAAAATAGAGGCAAAATCAGCCACACTCATGGTTAGATAAGAAAGCACTACTAAATTTATGCAGCAATAATTAATTTTTTTTACATGACGAAGGTTAAGCCACATGATAAGAATGTTTGCTTACAATGCGTCTTCAAATACCATAATGTTATAGCCATCCAATTAAAAAAACAAAAACGACAGATACAGACGTTTAAGCCCCAAGAAAACTTATAGAATGTTGTAAATTAAAAAGAGAGACCCAATTCAGATTTAAGCAACTTTTTTATGTATTTCTATTATCAATTTCGAATTGTTCTTGCATTAGATTAGGATTATATTTTGTAAAAAAAAAAGCATATCTAGGTAGACTCAGGAGCAGAAGAGCACTACTGGGAGCTAGCTGATAATTAGTAGCTACACACATATACCTATTGTCATTGGCTCAACAGATGTACCCAGCTAGGTCCCAGTAGTGCATTGCTGCTTTGGAGCCGACTTTAAACTGTCTTTACAGGTGTTAAATACTAGATTTGTGCATTTTGTTAAGAAGAAATTACGATGGATATTAGGTTTTTACAAAAATTTATGTTAATGAATATTCAGTGAATACCAAATATTGTAGCAAACTAATATTCTGAAAAACTATTTTTTCTGAATATTCGGAAGAATGATTCATCCGAAACAAATGAGTCACCGCTGCACGCCTATTAAATAGTTATATGCAAGCAATAGTGCACATGAAAGAATGTTCTTTTTGTAGGCCCCTTTAAGTTGTGTGATGAATACTTCCGTGTTTTTTTCTTTTCTTATTTATACAAAGTGTTCAAGGACTTCACTTTCCGAGTGCTTTAGCTAGTTGGGAACTGGAGGAATGCAGAATAGTTGTAATCAAATACCACTCAGAAACCTGATCTCAGTCACACATTAAAGAATATTGCTTCAAGCACAGAAGAAAAAAAAAAAATCTGCCTTAAATCACGTGTAAAACAAACTGCAGTTATGTCACCTACTAAACTATTTTTCTTAACAGGACTGTGATCTGAAGTGAGCTACTGAATGTTATGAGAAATTTAAAATGTATTTATAGAATTTCAAACGTGAATAGCACAGGAACATAGCAAATTTGATAATAGAAGTAAATTGGAAACTTTTTTTAAAATAGTATGCTCTGTCTGAATCACAAAAACATTTGGGTTTGATATCCCTTTAAATGCATTCAATGTGGGTTTTAAAGGGTATTCAAAGATATGCAAGGAACTGAACTAGGTTTGAGAACTTCTACTTTGTGTGTTTATATTTTAAAATGACACAGAAAGATAGCTAAATCAGCGGAAATTGATTATTACAATGCAATTTAAGAGACCAGCCAGATTAACATCTATAAACCTTCAAATGAATACCATACTTTAAAAGGGACACAATACTCATAAGCTAA
Source organism: Bombina bombina (assembly GCF_027579735.1). Lineage (NCBI taxonomy): Eukaryota > Metazoa > Chordata > Amphibia > Anura > Bombinatoridae > Bombina > Bombina bombina. Next base: position 1,213,338,730 of record NC_069499.1, on the reverse strand, counting down.
GTCACTTGAAAGTGATGCAGCATAACTACAAAACTGACAGGAAAATATAACCTGAACATCCCTATGTAAAAGGGGAAGATATTTTACATTAAAATGTCTTCAGATCATCAAAGTAAGTGCTCTGTGAACAGTGCTACTTCAGTTGCAAATTGGGGAGCAAAAATATTAGCAAATCATCAACATCATTAGTGCTGAGGTCATGTTTTGACTTTGCTGTGATTTCATGGAGATTTCATACTAAAGTTCCTTAAACTGAATAGGAAAATAACATGGCTGTGCCTGCACATGCCAGATGCACACACCCTACCTAGTAAGCCTTGGACTAGCATCCTGATTGGCTGCTTAAAGTCTCTTTACAGTGTGGTGTGAATACTTGGAAAATTTTGGAAGTAAAATATCTTCCCTTTTTACCTAGAAATGTTCAGGCGATTATTTTCTAGTCAGCTTTTTACAGCTATGCTGCATCACTTTCAAGGGCTTCAACATTTAGGTATTCTGTCCCTTTAAAGTAAAATAAAGCAACAGTGTAACATATGCAAAACCTGAAATGAGTTTAAAAAAGGGAATACTTTACTAAAAAACTATAATCCTACAAATAACACAAATATAACATTACAAAAATGGAAAACATTTATAAAGGTCTATTAAAAACCCATTCATGCCCGGGCCAAGTGTTTAACATTCGAACAAAGTCCGGATGTAAACACATCAATGCGATCACGTGAGTTCAAGGGTCCGAGTTCCCTTTGTGAAAGCGCTGGAGGGCAGATTGGTTAGGACGTTCCCTGCAGTCCTAATGGCGTTAAAGCCCAGCGCTGTTAGGACATAAAGGAACGGCCTTATGGCGTTAAGGTTTGCATTATTTGCCTTTCTAAAGCCACAAAGCTCTTTCTACTTAGGTTTGGCTAGTGCACTTACCACTGATATATAAAAGCTTTCAGAATATTGCACAATCAATAGTATAACCATAAAAAATTGCCTTTTGGTCTGGCTCATATAGAAGAAAAAAAAAAAAGTATATTTGAAGTGAACAACAGATCTTTTGAAATGCAAATAGAAGTATTTGTGTAAAATATCCGGTCACATATTAAATGTTCTATTTTATTACAGCATTTTATTTAAAAACACATTCTCTTACAAACATGCAGTTCTATAATACTTCTTTATTGCTCCATGTGAGGACGCAGTGATTGGCGGATACTCATGTATGCCTGCTTCTATTTGCTCTACAGCTGCATCTTCATCTGGAGTGGAACAGAAGCACAACGTTGACTATGTATTTAAAGGGACAGTAAACCATTTAACCCCCCACCTACTAATAATCTACCCCAGGTAAGCATATGCTGCATACCAGTCAAATCTACAAAACATAAAATAAGCAGGCTTTTAGGTACCTTTTTAATTGACTGTTGACCCATCCAGTTATTATTAGCATCACAGCACTCAGATGCAATAATGCCTGCCCATCCATCACTTATGAGTGTGCTCGTGCTTTCCTACTGGACTCAATGAGGAAGTGCGAAGCCTATTTCCACATACAGGCTGGAAAGCAATAACACGCTCTGTAAAAGATCTATGGCGCCACCAGTATGGCTTATAAAAGGCATTATGGGTCAATAATGATAAGAAAAATAACTGAAGAACTGGGTGGGCAGTCAGTGGATACAAATAGGTAAAGGTGAAAAGTAGATAAAAAGGCTGTTAGCACCTACCACTGCTAGATGTGACAGGTTACATGCATATTTGTCTTCTGTGCATATATGCAGCCTATTCCTGTACTGACGTCAAATCTAGAATGATTAATTTAATGTGCTTGTGACTTGCTAACTCATAACATTTTTTTTTTGGAGGAGGGGGGGGGGAGAGAAAGTCTGTATTTGAAATGAACTACTGCATATTTATATACCTATCTAAATGTGCCCATTTAACCAAAGCAGTCATATAGACGGACCAGGTCCCAAAGGTGCACAACTGCTCCCAAGCACACTCTCTCCCACCTATATTAGAGGAAACTGAGCTAACACCTTGCAATTTTACATTGACTTCTTGCCAGTCTCCTCCTCAACTTCCACCAGCAGCAAACAGGAAGCCCAAGTCCCGGCACACATTCCTCTGGGATTAAGCAACGCCTCAGAGAATGTAAGATTTGGGGTTAATAGGCAAAAGCTAGACAGAAAACAATGTCACAAAAATATTCCTTTACTGTTTAAAGTAATCTAAGGTTTAGCTAGATTAAAATATATATGAAAATATGTTTAAAGGGACAGTAAGTTAAAATGAAAATTAAAAACCTCATAATTCAGAAAAAGCATGTAATTTTAAATAACGTTTCAGTTTACTTCTATTCTCTATTTTGCGTTTTGGTTTCCTTTGTTGAAAAACATATCTAGGTAGGCTCAGAAGCAGCAATGCACTCACGTGAGCTAGTTTTCGATTGGTGGCTGCACATATATGCCTATTGTCATTGGCTCACCTTATGTGTGCAGCGAGCTCCCAGTAGTGCATTGCTGCTCCATCAACAAAGGATAGCAAGAGAATAATGCAGATTTGGTAACAGAAGAAAATTGGAAAGCTGTTTAAAAACGGTATGCTCTGATTCATAAAAGAAACATTGTATTTCATGAAATTTTTATTTTGCAGTATATTTATATAAGTAAACATTCTAGCAAAGTTAGTGTTTTACAGGCATACGTATATATGCTGGTCAAGCCCAATGCCCCAGCATTAAAGCCTGTGCCTGCTCAGAGAGCTGGTCGTTGTATGCATCATATAAGCCATGACTCATTTGGTGTCATAAAAACCAACCACTTGCTCCATGAACAAGTAAGTGCACAGTGTTTGAACGTTGTTGCCCTTGGCATGTGCCCCTGAGTTTGTAACTTTTACAAGAAACATTTTTCCTAACACAATCATGTTGGTTTTTAGTACATTCATGTAACTAAGTGCCATCCACATGGTGCGAATGCTTCTATTCAATACTGAAATGCACATTTCAATTTTAGGAGTAGTATATCCTTTTAAATATGTGCAGTTCAATTCCAGAGGAAATAAGATTAGTTTCGTCAACAAATGGTACATTTAGAAACCAATTAAAACAAACAAATAATCCTAAATTAAGTGAAGAGCTTATCAAACCCAAACACCAAATCAATTCTCTTAAAGCGGTTATAGTGTTTCCCAAACTATTTCATCCAAGGACAATTAATAGATAATGCCTGAAATAAAAAACAGTGTCTAATGATTACGAAATTCCAACTTCTTGTAGTGACCCAAATAACAAAAATAACAGTGTGCCACAGAACAGGGTATAGACTAAACGTATCTGCATCAGCAATGAATGTGGGGTGGGATGACAGTCACACTTACTTTGGTAGAAATTAAAAAAAAAAAAAAAAAAAAAAAAAAAAAAAAAGCTTTTTTTTTTCTGTGAACAATCATGCAATTCAAAGTCAGTTTTGCAAGTAATTCTGCTGAACAAGCACCTATGACTGTTTACTAATTGGGTTTGGCACAGTCAATAGTCTATTGTACAGTTCCCTATTGGACAGATAAAACTACAGTATAAGCATTATGTTAAACTGCAGGCGACCAAATTAACTTTACATGCTGCAAGTCTACATATTTGAAGCCACTATTTTTTTTTTCATTTAATCTTTAAACAGGCTATAAGATTTACAAATTCTGAGCCTTTGTCTAATATCATGTATGTAATATGCTTTGCCCCACCAGAGGAAGAACTTTTTTCACTTTCTGCAATAGGATTTTTTTTTGTGCAAATTTTTCCGCAGATCATTTTGAAATAAAACCATATTTAAATTAGACAGTTACATTGCAGCACCAGCAAAATATTGATTAACTGGAGAACAAAGCATTTTTTTTTTTTTTAAGTTTTACATACTGCAGCAGGTGAAAAAATCCCTGAGAGCCAGTCAATCAATGCGCGCTACTTTGCAACGCTGCTCTGTAATGGACTGTTCTCTACAAACAGCTCTTCACTCTGGCTGAACTTTGTTAAAGGGAAACTGAACCCACATTTTTTTCTTCTGTGATTCAGATAGAGCATGCAATTTTAAGCAACTTTCTAATTTACTCCTATTATCAATTTTTCTTTGTTCTCTTGCTATCTTTATTTGAAAAAGAAGGCATCTAAGCTTTTTTCTTGGTTCAGTCTCTGGAAAGCACTTTATTATTGGTGAATTAATTTATCCACCAATCAGCAAGGACAACCCAGGTTGTTCACCAAAAATGGGCCGGCATCTAAACTTGAAACTACATTTCAAATAAAGATACCAAGAGAATAAAGAAAATGTGATAATAGGAGTAAATTAGAAAGTTGCTTAAAATGTCATGCTCTATCTGAATCACGAAACAAAAAATATGGGTTCAGTGTCCCTTTAAGAAAAACATACAATGCAGCCAGAGCACAGCACTGTTTCAAGAGAACAGCGAGCAAAGCAAGAGTGATAACCACTCCTGCATGTGTCATGTTCTTTCTGCAAACATGCTGCATTTTCTGTGATGACATCTCAGATCACAGCATGTCCAGGTGTGGGGTTTGTCCCTATAAACCCCTATTTTAGGGGGAACTTGTCCTTACAAACACAATATCTTTCTTTAAAATGTCACCTTTTAATGTAAAATCCCACTGTCACACAGTGTCCTGATTGCAAATCATAGCCTATTTATTTTTTAAATTAGTTCATGAGAAAAAGATCTGGATGGTTTATGTCCTAAAGACCATGGGCGCCATGTACTAAGGCGTCAATTTTTTCGCACAGACCGTATCGAAATAACCCGCCGGCATTTAGTTACATGAATGTACTAAAAACCAAGCCGTAAAATTTTGCATCTATTGTGTGTCAAAGACAATCGGATTATTGATAACTTTGAAGCTTCGTTCGGCGCGAAAGAGCAAAAGTTAAATAGCAGTCTGCGACCTGATTGGTTTAGTTCTTTACCCACGTGACTATCTAGGTGTCATAGGTGACCATCAAAGCATCAATAATTTTGGTTAGGTGCCTCGAAAAAGCAGACTGGCTGATGCCAATTATAACGCTAGACACAGCTTGGAATGAACCGGTGGCAAAAAAGTGTAAGGCTGCCAACAGTTTTAATAGTCCGGTATAGCTTGTGAACGCGCTGTCATAGGTTCCAGGTATTCTGCTATTTCATTGTAAAGTTCCATAATAGCTTTTCTGTCCAAACGGAATCTCTGGATAATCTCTCGATCAGAAATGCTTTCCAAACCCATACGTGGAAGGAAAACTCTCTTTTCGACCTCTCCTTCTTTGCAAGTTTTCAACCGGTGCCTGTATAGCCCTTCTTCCTCGTAATTGAATTAATCGGAAAAGAAACATGTGTAAAAGTGTCTCCATCTTCATTCACTGATCCAAAAACCAATAATGCTACAATAGTAGTCTAGTCCTTTCACTTAAGTACTTCTACCTGGCGTCAGGTTGATAGCCCCTATAGTTTTCTATTGTATTTGCTACCTAAATGGTCGTGAAGCAAATCACGCGAAGTTACAGTGAAAGTTGGAGCGGACGGATTAGTTGTAACATTCATAATTTCCGATTACAGCGAATTTACGTGCGATCAAACATGTAGTAAGTGGAAAAAGGCATCGGAACGATCAGTTGCGTAAAATTACGATCGCTGATGAAAATAGTGGTTTTTCGACCCGATCGCAGATTGGTACATACGAGAAGCAGATCATGAGCGAATTTTGACACGGAAATACAGACGGACGGTCACTTCGAAGCTTAGTACACGGCGCCCCATGAGTTTATAGAGGTTAGAATAAATATATATAAATTCCAGATAGCTACACCACATGATATGCTATCATATTATGCTGGGACCAGCTGCTAAATTGTTCAACCCACTTTCTGTATCAATGCTATAATGTAACCATCTTAATGAGGTTTTATGCAACATAAAGGTTGGGGAAGTCAAAGCCTAAGCCAAGTCAATGGGAAAATATTGTGCTGAATAAACTTTTCTTGTCTGGATTTTCTATTAGCATTAATAAAGTTAATGATTTATATACACAGAGTATTCAGGTCAGTTTATTTATGAAGCAATTAAAAAACTGTAAATAAAGTGACTAAAATACTTTTACAGGCCATTGATAATGAAATGGTTAAAACTGCCAACAAAAAGCTTGAAAATAATCTAGCTGCAGATCTGAATGGTTTAATACTCATTAAAAATGAAAAAAATATTTCTGGCCCTAAGGCTGGTATTGGGTCTCTAAGTAAAACTGCTTTTATAATGAGTTGAGCTTCAGGATTTTGGGTTGGGGTAATGTGATTTCCCACAGGCTGAAACTGTCTGCCCTCCACTGGTCATGAGAGGGTCATCCAGCAACATTAAATATACATAAAAGACAACTACTGTTGGAATGCACTTTATATGGGGTACTATACACAACAAACATCTGTAAACACCTACATCTTTATGTAAATACATCCACATATATTAAAGGATCTGTTAACACTGCAAAAAGAGTGACTAATATTTACATTATATCCTAGCATTAAATAGTAAAACAAGAAATATAGATTATGCACAGGGCAAGTTACCACTTTCAGTAAAGTTGTTAAACCTATTAAAATAACTCTAATAGCTGGGTTGCATTAATTCCCAGATGTAGAAAATATACGTTTTATAGATGCCAGCAAATGCACTTCCAAAAATCATGTGCTCACCAGACTAAACAAAGATCAACTTCCTCCAAGATTTCCCAGCAATTAACTGGTTAAATATGGAGGCACTTTAGGTGTGGATATAGGAGCCACAAACAATGCATGTGTGTGGGTGCCAATACTCTAGTATTAAATGCATACAAGTAACACAAATTAAACAAGCAATGAACATGATATAGCAAAAGTATAGTCATTCAGAAATACTACAGCATGTGATATACAAATCGATGTGGCATGCATCAGGTTAAAGGCTAGGAGGTCACACCCAGCAGATCTTACTGCTAGGAAATGGTTAATATTTCAGCACCGTTCTTCTATTCATGCATACATATGATTAGAAATACTGAGATGCTGTTTAATAAAATAAGCTTGAAATGGTTATGTAGGCAGAAATTAATCAAACATAATATAACCAAAATATGTGATAACACTTCCAAAAGGACAAAGTTGCATGGGTGAGATCAATAGTATTAAACTGGTAGTGAGATCAATAGTATTGACATGGGATTAGAAAGTTGATAAAAAATAAAAGTAACGGACAATTGAACCAGACAAGTCAAATAAAAGATATTCTGGCAAGAATACTTGTTACTATTTCATAAACAGAGATCTTCCATTAGGATATATGCCACATCCAGCAAGGGAGCACCACAGGATGTGGCTGGAGATGTCTGGCTATGCAAAGCAGGCTCTCTTCACAGAACACAATTGATACATTGTAATAAACTAGTAAAGGACTTACATAAAAATGTGCAGTTGGTCCCTGGTGTCCAGCACCTTCTTTCGTCCTACTCCCTCACACACAGCCAGCGGCACCCTCTGTCCCCCTCCTCCTCTATGATGCACACTCAGCCCAACACAGCTTCAACCAGGCACAGCAATGCCTAATCCCGCCCCTCTAACTACAATTGGATGCTGAAGTAAATAACTACCTCTTTCATTGGCCCTTCTTGCTGTCAGTATATATATCCTCAGGATGTCTATGACTGGGTGGGGACTAGTGCTTCTGTTGGTAACGATGAAAGAAAATGTTGCTATAATATTTGCACTGTGAATTATTCATAGTTCACAAGACTTAGTGATTCCAGCAAGGAAGAAGTGTGTTAATTACATATATGCTACAAATACATCAGCAAAAAAATATTCAGTATTTTCTATTAGTATGAACTTTTTATCTATACATAGTAATTGAAAAATGCAGAAAAAAGGACTCTACATATGGAAGCAAATAATCTATTAGAATTGTGCTGGTGCTATAAAAAAGAAACTATGTGTAAAGGAACAAGACATTGACACTGTCTTTGTGAAATTCAAGTACAACAAGGTTTCAAACCAGATACTTTTTTTGTATGACAAGCAGTGAGTTTAAAAATGTCCAAACTCAACTGCAATGCTGCAGAATAGACACATGATGATGACTCTAACCTGACTATAGGGGCTGAGCATCTCCCATAGAACGTAATAGCTAGGTAAATATTTGTGGAATTGAGGTAGGGTGTACTACTGCAAACTAAAGCAGTTTTGTAAACAGCCATTTTTCATGAAGAAAAAAATATATATTTTCGCTGTCGTTTAAAATATCCTATTTTAAAAATTAATTAAAAAAAGCTCACCTTTCCTTGCACCTTTGTATTGTGGTTTTTTTTTCCTGTAGGGAACATGAAACAACAAGACAGGAAGTGAGGCTTGAATAGCCTAACGTTTACCCTCAGGTGGCAGAAATGGAGATAATCACAAGATTGATAGCTGCCTACAAGATGAGGGTGAGATTATTGAGTGTGGCATGAAAAGTACGGGTCAGAAGATTCTTCTTTTTAAGGTAAACGTGTAGGAACAAGCAGAGAGGGCAGAAAACGTGAATGCTTAGTTGAAAATGACTTTTACTGGTAACAGCTGCAGTCAAGTGTTTACATTTATTAATCGACTCTGCAGTGAGTTTACCCTTTTGCAAATGCTCTAGCAATCATAAGCATAGGTAGTTTAGTTTATGGCTTAGTTTATTACACGTGATCATATAAAATGTATTAGTAAAACCTAGATAAGCAGCTGTATCTACTGTTCCAAACTGTTTTATTATGTATTTGCATACTTCAGTCATTTAATTATTTCTAAAGCAGTATTCTACATATTAATTTGCTGGTGCAATACTTTCAGTGAGTAACTTGTTCATTGTGATTTTGTACACTAACTACATTAATAGACTATCAAAATACTTAATATGGGTGTTGTTTGGGGAAGATATTTATCTTATTGTAGCTGAAAATAAAAACCGTTTATGAGGGGATTCTTATAGCACAGCCCCATACTATGTCCCATTAGCAATACCTGGAACACCATGTTTTATTACTGATAATGTTTATTTGTTGATTTTATTATACACAGTGGAATTAGATTAACATCTGTCATTTTGAACTAAAATAGTGATTATAATATAACTTTATTTGAGGCATCATCTATACATAAGCGTTGCTATAATGTAATGTTGCCCATTATGTCTTTAGTGATCGTCACTATATAAACAAGTCTGGGTGCCTATTATAGTAGGATAAATCTAATAAAAATAAATTACATTAAAATAAAAACATTTTTAAAGATTATAGATTACTTTTACAAAGGGAAAATTATGCATTTAGACAACTAAACATCAGGGTTAAAGGGACAGTCTACTCAATAATTGTTATTGTTTAAAAAAATAGATAATCCCTTTTACTACCCATTCCCCAGTTTTGCATAACTAACACGGGTATATTGATATACTTTTTACCTCTTGGATTACCTTGTGTCTAAGGCTTTAAAGTTTGCCCCCTTATTTAGTTCTTTTGACAGACTTGCATTTTAGCCAATCAGAGCTGACTCATAGGTAACTCCATGGGAGGGAGTACTATCTTATCTATATGGCACATGTTAACTGCACTGAGATAAGAGGCTTCATTCAAGGATTTTAGCTTTAAAAAATAAAAGAATAACAAGAGAACAAACCAAATTTGATCATAAAAGTAATTTGGAAAGTTGTTTAAATAGCATGCCATATAAGAATCATGAAAGTTTTTTTATTTAGACTAGACTGTCCCTTTTTAAAGGGACACTGAACCCAATTTTTTTCTTTTGTGATTCAGATAGAGCATGCAACTTTCTCATTTACTCCTATCAAATTTCCTTCATTCTCTTGGTATCTTTATTTGAAAAGCAAGAATGTAAGTTTTGTTGCTGGCCAATTTTTGGTGAACAACCTGGGTTGTCCTTGCTGATTAGACAGCACCAATAAACAAGTGCTTCTTTTTCAAATAAAGATAGCAAGAGAATGAAGAAAAATTGATAGGAGTAAATTAGAAAGTTGCTTAAAAACACCGAACCCAAATTTTTGCTTTCATGATTCAGATAGAGCATGCAGGGACAGTATACACTCATTTTCATATAACTGCATGTAATAGACACTATTATAAAGAATAAGATGCACAGATACTGATATAAAAATCCAGTATAAAATAGTTTAAAAACTTACTTAGAAGCTCTCAGTCTAGCTCTGTTGAAAAGGTAAGGAAAGCCCACTGCAAGTGGAATATAAGACCCCCCTCCCCCTTCTTTTGCATATGAAAAGAGCCTTTACACAAACAGGAGCAAGCTGGAGAAGGTAGCTGACGGTATTATCATAAAATTCATTACAGATTGGTTAGCTATAGAAACTAACCGAAAAAAGATAAAAAGGACCCCTAATTTGTTGGAGTTTGAAAAAAAGAATCACACCAATTAAAACATAAAACTTTATTAGAACGTATTAAAACCTGGGTATGTTAAAACTAAAATGCTGGACTAGAATTTCCAGTAAGAAAACTGGATATCGTACACTAGAACCTGTTATATTAATCCACCTGCTATCAATGGCCAATATAAGGTTACTGGCTTAAGTGTGTTATACTAGAAAATATGGAATAGGGTCAAAAGGTGTATAGTGGTATTAATAAATGATCTAAGCAATACTAGATTGAACTAGTATTTAGTATATAATTAATTGCTGGGGAAATTATAACTTCTAGAGAGTATTGATGTTAAACACATAGGTAAAGTAGTGTAAATAGAACAGGTGTATATGGAAATTCCACCTAAATTATTGAATATAATGTGTTAATCCTATTTTATTATCAGGAGTTAACAACTAGTGGTAGAAAAACTAATATTCGCCTGTAACTATTATATAGGAGAATCTACTAGATAAATAAATTCCTAGAGGTAGTGATTTAACAAGCTGGACCTTAAAAACGATCCCTAGTTGTAAAAGTAATATCTACTATCCCTATACAAGGGATTGAGTAAGAGATTGGTGTAACTAGCGTCTGCTTATAAACACATAGGTAAACTAACTGTACTTAGGACAGTCCCTTAGATACTTGAACCTAAATGATCGTTATATTCCATATATCAACCTGTCTAAGTGACTGTGCTATAAGTAGTAGTATTGACAGAATTGATGTATTAAATAATGTATAACATATCAATGTATATACATTGATGTCATAAAGGGTTAATATTGACACGTTTACCTTGGTTAAGTAGTAGATATAACTTAACAGTAATGTTAATACTATAATTCAGCTCATGATTCCAACAAATTCAAATTAAATAAATAACCTTGGTTGTATAGTATAAGGATAAACAAGGGTAGTTGTCTGTAATGCTTGATGTTAACTTGCCAAACAATATGATGCTTGGATTTGCTCACACGTAAGCCCAAATTTCAGTATCTAATTTGAAAGGACACAAAAAGTGTAACGAAGTGTTTGTATTACACTACAGGGAGTGCAGAATTATTAGGCAAATTAGTATTTTGACCACATCATCCTCTTTATGCATGTTGTCTTACTCCAAGCTGTATAGGTTCGAAAGCCTACTACCAATTAAGCATATTAGGTGATGTGCATCTCTGTAATGAGAAGGGGTGTGGTCTAATGACATCAACACCCTATATCAGGTGTGCATAATTGTTAGGCAACTTCCTTTCCTTTGGCAAAATGGGTCAAAAGAAGGACTTGACAGGCTCAGAAAAGTAAAAAATAGTGAGATATCTTGCAGTTGGATGCAGCACTCTTAAAATTGCAAAGCTTCTGAAGCGTGATCATCGAACAATCAAGCGTTTCATTCAAAATAGTCAACAGGGTCGCAAGAAGCGTGTGGAAAAACCAAGGCGCAAAATAACTGCCCATGAACTGAGAAAAGTCAAGCGTGCAGCTGCCAAGATGCCACTTGCCACCAGTTTGGCCATATTTCAGAGCTGCAACATCACTGGACTGCCCAAAAGCACAAGGTGTGCAATACTCAGAGACATGGCCAAGGTAAGAAAGGCTGAAAGACGACCACCACTGAACAAGACACACAAGCTGAAACGTCAAGACTGGGCCAAGAAATATCTCAAGACTGATTTTTCTAAGGTTTTATGGACTAATGAAATGAGAGTGAGTCTTGATGGGCCAGATGGATGGGCCTGTGGCTGGATTGGTAAAGGGCAGAGAGCTCCAGTCCGACTCAGACGCCAGCAAGGTGGAGGTGGAGTACTGGTTTGGGCTGGTATCATCAAAGATGAGCTTGTGGGGCCTTTTCGGGTTGAGGATGGAGTCAAGCTCAACTCCCAGTCCTTCTGCCAGTTTCTGGAAGACACCTTCTTCAAGCAGTGGTACAGGAAGAAGTCTGCATCCTTCAAGAAAAACATGATTTTCATGCAGGACAATGCTCCATCACACGCGTCCAAGTACTCCACAGCGTGGCTGGCAAGAAAGGGTATAAAAGAAGAAAATCTAATGACATGGCCTCCTTGTTCACCTGATCTGAACCCCATTGAGAACCTGTGGTCCATCATCAAATGTGAGATTTACAAGGAGGGAAAACAGTACACCTCTCTGAACAGTGTCTGGGAGGCTGTGGTTGCTGCTGCACGCAATGTTGATGGTGAACAGATCAAAACACTGACATAATCCATGGATGGCAGGCTTTTGAGTGTCCTTGCAAAGAAAGGTGGCTATATTGGTCACTGATTTGTTTTTGTTTTGTTTTTGAATGTCAGAAATGTATATTTGTGAATGTTGAGATGTTATATTGGTTTCACTGGTAAAAATAAATAATTGAAATGGGTATATATTTGTTTTTTGTTAAGTTGCCTAATAATTATGCACAGTAATAGTCACCTGCACACACAGATATCCCCCTAAAATAGCTAAAACTAAAAACAAACTAAAAACTACTTCCAAAAATATTCAGCTTTGATATTAATGAATTTTTTGGGTTCATTGAGAACATGGTTGTTGTTCAATAATAAAATGAATCCTCAAAAATACAACTTGCCTAATAATTCTGCACTCCCTGTATATTGGCTCGCATTGAGCCTTTAGTCTAAGTCCTATAAAATAAATTAGACAGCCAGTAGCTTGTTAGATTAAGAACATTATATTAACATCCTGTCAGCGTTCATGTGATATGGAACGCTGCCAGCGGTAACACGCATTGATACTAAGTCTCAGTTTCGGAGGACACTTAATATTTTATTAGCCGCTTTGTTGCAGCCTCAAATCAGTTATGGATAATTCTGATTATTATGTCAACCGAAAACTTCTTATCTTTTAAATTACCAGCGTGTTCAAATAATTTTATATACTAACAGCGTTAATGTAATGCGGAACATAGCCACTTAAGAGACGCTTCGCTGCTCCGTGTGAGTACCCAGAGGCACAGGCTCCTATATTAGCTGCTTCATGCAGTCTCAAATATACTATAAATTATTGTAGTTACTGTGTCACCAGTTAAGCGTCTAGATCAAGGTTGACAACAGGTTCTAGTTAAATTATTGTTGCCAGCGAGTGAAAGTTTAAAAATTGTAACGAGCTCCCATTAGGAGGGGGAGCTAATGGGAGCTCGTTACAGTTTTTAAACTTTCACTCGCTGGCAACAATAATTTAACTAGAACCTGTTGTCAACCTTGATCTAGACGCTTAACTGGTGACACAGTAACTACAATAATTTATAGTATATTTGAGACTTCATAAAGCAGAAACTGAGACTTAGTATCAATGCGTGTTACCGCTGGCAGCGTTCCATATCACATGAACGCTGATAGGATGTTAATATAATGTTCTCAATCTAACAAGCTACTGGCTGTCTAATTTATTTTATAGGACTTAGACTAAAGGCTCAATGCGAGCCAATATAGTGTAATACAAACACTTCGTTACACTTTTTGTGTCCTTTCAAACTAGATACTGAAATTTGGGCTTAAGTGTGAGCAAATCCAAGCATCATATTGTTTGGCAAGTTAACATCAAGCATTACAGACAACTACCCTTGTTTATCCTTATACTATACAACCAAGGTTATTTATTTAATTTGAATTTGTTGGAATCATGAGCTGAATTATAGTATTAACATTACTGTTAAGTTATATCTACTACTTAACCAAGGTAAACGTGTCAATATTAACCCTTTATGACATCAATGTATATACATTGATATGTTATACATTATTTAATACATCAATTCTGTCAATACTACTACTTATAGCACAGTCACTTAGACAGGTTGATATATGGAATATAACGATCATTTAGGTTCAAGTATCTAAGGGACTGTCCTAAGTACAGTTAGTTTACCTATGTGTTTATAAGCAGACGCTAGTTACACCAATCTCTTACTCAATCCCTTGTATAGGGATAGTAGATATTACTTTTACAACTAGGGATCGTTATTAAGGTCCAGCTTGTTAAATCACTACCTCTAGGAATTTATTTATCTAGTAGATTCTCCTATATAATAGTTACAGGCGAATATTAGTTTTTCTACCACTAGTTGTTAACTCCTGATAATAAAATAGGATTAACACATTATATTCAATAATTTAGGTGGAATTTCCATATACACCTGTTCTATTTACACTACTTTACCTATGTGTTTAACATCAATACTCTCTAGAAGTTATAATTTCCCCAGCAATTAATTATATACTAAATACTAGTTCAATCTAGTATTGCTTAGATCATTTATTAATACCACTATACACCTTTTGACCCTATTCCATATTTTCTAGTATAACACACATAAACCCGTAACCTTATATTGGCCATTGATAGCAGGTGGATTAATATAACAGGTTCTAGTGTACGATATCCAGTTTTTTTAATGGAAATTCTAGTCCAGCATTTTAGTTTTAACATACCCAGGTTTTAATACGTTCTAATAAAGTTTTATGTTTTAATTGGTCTGATTCTTTTTTTCAAACTCCAACAAATTAGGGGTCCTTTGAGTGCTTATAAGGTATCTTTTTTCGGTTAGTTTCTATAGCTAACCAATCTGTAATGAATCTTTGTTGATATATAGCACCTAACCACATTCTATTATAAGATAGTAAGGCCAGTGACCTTAATACAGAACAGTAATTGACCCAAATAGTACATTCATGAGTAGTGTCATCAATCTAATCTGAATTCAAGCGGTATTATCATAAAACTTTGGGGCTTGGTTAGGAGTCTGAAAATCAGAGCAATGTTATTTAAAAATAAGTAAAACTATTTTCAAAAAATAAAAACTTTATGGGCTATATACATGGATCATCTACAAAACATTTATGCAAAGAAAAGAAAAAAATGAGTGTATAATGTCCATTTAAGTAACTTTCTAATTTACTCCTATTAATTTTTCTTTGTTCTCTTGCTACCTTTATTTGAAAAAGGCATCTAAGCTATTTGTTTGGTTCAGAACCCTGGAAAGCACTTGTTCATTGGTGGATTTATTTATCCACCAATCAGCAAGAACAACCAAGGTTGTTCACCAAAAATGGGCCGTCATCTAAACTTACATTCTTGCATTTCAAATAAAGATACTAAGAGAATGTAGAAAATGTGATAATAGGAGTACATTAGAAAGTTGCTTAAAATTGCATTCTCTGTCTGAATCACGGAAGAAAAAATCTGGGTTCACTGTCCCTTTAAGTACAGATGTAATCAGAAGTTTCTGACAATAGCAGTGGACTTGGAAAAGGAAGTTGTAGTGTAAATAATTATTCAAAAGTAAACAATGCAGAAAAGCAGAAAAAAAAGCCATGGACAAATTATAGATTATATTTGTTTATTTAGTACAGAAGAATTCACCAATAAAATCAGACCTGCTTCCAGAATGATGGACAAGAACACAGTAACACTTCCATGGACCATTTTGGAGCTCCTGCAGTAGTACCGGGTTCCACACAGTTCATGGACTTGCATAATAAAGCCAAATAACAACCTAGAGTGTATGGAAAAGTTCTAAAACATGTACTATATTCACTTCAGTACATTAAAATAATTTACTATTATGGTAGGAAATTCCTCTTTACTTCACTCATACTTAAAGGGACAGTTTACCCAAAAAATGTTCCCCTTTAAATTGTTCTCAATGATCCATTTTAACTGCTGGAATGTATTAAATTGTTTACAAGTAGCTCGTTTACCCTTATTTTGGCATTTGAAATAGCTGATTTAGCCTGTGGAATCCAGACCTACACTGAAAGTTTCTATACTGGAGTCTAGGCTATTGACATGCCTAATTAAACACAGCTAGCAGAGGAAATTACACTCCTAGTAGGGTGTAGAATAGTTAAAGGGACACTGAACCCAAATTTTTTTTCTTTCGTGATTCAGATAGAGCATGCAATTTTAAACAACTTTCTAATTTACTACTATTACTTTTTCTTTGTTCACTTGCTATCTTTATTTGAAAAAGCTAAGAGGACAGACCGTTTTGGTTCAGAACACTGGACAGCACTTGTTTATTGGTGGGTGAATTTATCCACCAATCAGCAAGAACAACCCAGGTTTTTCACCAAAAATGGGCCATCATCTAAATTTACATTCTAGTTTTTCAAATAAAGATACCAAGAGAATGAAGAAAATTTGATAATGGTAGTAAATTAGAAAGTTGCCTAAAATTGCATGCTCTATCTGAATCACGAAAGAAAACATTTGAGTTCACTGTCCCTTTAAGTAATAAAATGTTAATTTTCCAGTGTTCTCTCTATGTATTGGGGTTTGGTTTACAAACGGATATAATATAAGGAAGCAAGTGTGTGTACACAAAGTGATAACATAAAAAGATCTGATATTACCTGCAAGCGCAACCCATTTCAATAGGCTGTTTAAAAGCGCAAAACCAGCTAATTCATATACACAAATAAATCTAAAAATACAATTTCTCATACCTTTTTTTACTTTGCAGCAGCTATAACACGTCATTGAAATTACATTAAGGGAAAATCAATTTTACAGTATACTGTCCCTTTATCTGCTCAAAATTTAAACGCACATAGATCAATTATATATTTTAATAGTAACATATTTGCAATATATATGTATTGGCATTTTAAAACTGAAATGCATCCATATGGATTCCAATTTTGTCTGGAATGTCCCTTTAAAACCAATTCACCAATGAGAGAGAGCTATAAAAGAAACTGGGTACATAAATAAGAAAACACCTCTAATAATGCTAGCAAAAAAAATATATTTCTGAAAGTGCAAAACACAGTCAATTATTTTGCAACCAAAGCTTTTATTTGAGAATGTCCAACCAATCTGTAGTGCTTCATGGAAAAGCTTGTGGTTTGCTGCCTTGAAGGTGCCTGAGGAAATCCTATAAAACCAAGGCCCATGTGAGACAGGCGTGGAAAGGCTTTGGGATAGTAATGCTGTTGGCAATACATGAAATGACAAAAAAAAGTGTTGAGATATGAAGCAGAATCATTTGTAACTGGAATCTGAAATGAGCAGGAGAAGGGGCCTAGGAACACAAGGGATGACAATTTTACCTAGTGGTCCAATTAGATGTTGGTCTGTTCCGGTGAGTTGAGCTTCTTGATTAACACAATTTTGCAGAATATTTAGTTAGTGACCCTGTGAGAACAGGAAGTGACATCACAGTATACATTATTGTTGTTACTGCACACAGAGAGGAGTGAGACAGTACCTTGGACCAGCATGAAAAGTTCCTGTGGTTATTCCTTCAGCCGACGGCCCGACTGCTTCAGAGTAAACAAGGTGGAACAGAGGACTTCCTGTCTTAGAATGTAATCTTATGTGAAGTTAACTATAATGTAATAACCAGTATAATCTCAATGCAGAAAATAATTTATTTTATATTTTTGTATTGCATATGTGTAAAGATTATACTCTAGGTGTAAAGGTAACTAATGAAAATGATTCTTGCGAAGTTTGTGACATTTTAAGGATAGGCATTATGTCACTATTATTACTTAATGGCTTCCATAGAAAATAATAGCTTTATTAGCTTTTTTTTACACCTTATGTGTAAGTGTGGACAGGACATATCTGTGGGCCATGCATTCTTGTTTGGTGCATGACTAGGGTAGGGTCAAGGGAAAGGTATCGGAACAAAAGGTTTTAACACCTGACGTCTTTCGATTCATGCCTTCATAATAGACCCAAAAATCATTATGCTTAGTGTTCTCTAAATTCTATCAACAAAACCCTTGTGCCTAGATTGCGAGTCTTGCGTTAGCATTAAAAAGCAGCTTTTTAACGCCCGCTGGTATTACGAGTCTGGCAACTCGAACATACCGCAAATCCACTTATGTCAATTGCGTATCCTATCTTTTCAATGGGATTTGCCTAACGCCGGTGTTAAGAGTCTTGGGAAAAGTGAGCGGTATACCCTCTCCTGTCAAGACTCCTACCGCATTTAAAAGTCAGTAGTTAAGAGTTTTATGGGCTAACGCCGTAACATAAAACTCTTAACTAAAGTGCTAAAAAGTACACTAACACCCATAAACTACCTATTAACCCCTAAACCGAGGCGCCCCCCCCCCCCCCACATCGCAAACACTTAAATAAAGTTTTTAACTCCTAATCTGCAGATCGGACATCGTTGCCACTTAAATAAATATATTAACCCCTAAACCGCCGCAAACACTAGTTAAATTTTATTAACCCCTAATCTGCCGTCCCTAACATCGCCGACACCTACCTACATTTATTAACCCTTAATCTGACGCCCCCAACGTCGCCAACACCTACCTACATTTATTAACCTCTAATCTGCCGCCCCAACGTCGCCGCCACTATATTAAATGTATTAACCCCTAAACCAAAGTCTAACCCTAAACCTAACCCCCCCCTAACTTAAATATTATTTAAATAAAACAAAATAAAATTACTACAATTAAATAAATTATTCCTATTTAAAACTAAATACTTACCTATAAAATAAACCTTAAGATAGCTACAATATAACTATTAGTTACATTGTAGCTATTTTAGGGTATATTTTTATTTTACAGGCAATTTTTGTATTTATTTTAACTAGGTACAATAGTTATTAAATAGTTAATAACTATTTAATAACTACCTAGCTAAAATAAATACAAATTTACCTGTAAAATAAACCCTAACCTAAGTTACAATTACACCTAACACTACACTATAATTAAATTAATTACCTAAACTAACTACAATTAATTACAATTAAATAAACTAAAGTATGAAAAAAACAAAACACTAAATTACAGAAAATAATTACAAGAATTTTCAACTAATTACACCTAATCTAATCCCCCTAATAAAATAAAAAAGCCCCCCAAAATAAAAAAAATCTTTACCCTATACTAAATTACAAATAGCCCTTAAAAGGGCCTTTTGCGGGGCATTGCCCCAAAGTAATCAGCTCTTTTACCTGAAAAAAAAATACAATACCCCCCCCAACATTAAAACACCCAACCCTACTATAAAACCCGCCCAATACCACCTTAATAAAACCTAACACTACCCCCTTGAAGATCACCCTACCTTGAGACGTCTTCACCCAACCGGGCAGAAGTAATCCTCCAGACGGCCAGAAGTCTTCATCCGATCTGGGCAGAAGAGGACCTCTAGACGGCCAGAAGTCTTCATCCAGGCGGCATCTTCTAACTTCATCCATCCGGAGCGGGTCCATCTTCAAGCCAGCATCCTCTTCAAACGAAGTCCAACTGAAGAATGAAGGTTCCTTTAAATGACGTCATCCAAGATGGCGTCCCTTGAAGATAGAAGATGCCGTCTGGATGAAGACTTCTGGCCGTCTGGAGGATCACTTCTGCCCGGTTGGGTGAAGACGTCTCAAGGTAGGGTGATCTTCAAGGGGTTAGTGTTAGGTTTTATTAAAGGGGGGTTGGGTGGGTTTTAGAGTAGGGTTGGGTGTGTGGGTGGTGGGTTGTAATGTTGGTGGGGGGGGTATTATTTTATTTTTTTACAGGTAAAAGAGCGGATTACTTTGGGTCAATGCCCCGCAAAAAGCCCTTTTAAGGGCTATTTGTAATTTAGTATAGGATAGGGATTTTTATTATTTTGGGGGGCTTTTTTATTTTATTAGGGGGATTAGATTAGGTGTAATTAGTTTAAAAAATTGTAATTATTTTTTTATTTTCTGTAACTTAGTGTTTGTTTGTTTTTTTACTTTAGTTTATTTTATTTAATTGTATTTAATTGTATTTAGTTTAGGGATTTAATTTTAGTGTAGTGTTAGGTGTAATTGTAACTTAGGTTAGGTTTTATTTTACAGGTAAATTTTTACTTATTTTAGCTAGGTAGTTATTAAATAGTTAATAACTATTGTACCTAGTTAAAATAAATACAAACTTGCCTGTAAAAAAATAAAAATAAACCCTAAGATAGATAAATATGTAACTATTAGTTATATTGTAGCTAGTTTAGGGTTTATTTTATAGGTGTGTATTTAGTTTTAAATAGGATTAATTTATTTAATTGTAATTTTATTAAGATTATTTAAAATTATATTTAAATTAGAGGGGGTGTTAGGGTTAGGGTTAGACTTAGGTTTAAGGGTTAATAACTTTATTATAGTGGTGGCGACGTTGGGGGCGGCAGATTAGGGGTTAATAATTGTAGTTAGGTTGGGGGCGGCACAGTAGGGGTTAATAAATATAATGTAGGTGTCGGCAATGTTAGGGGCAGCGAATTAGGGGTTCATAGGTATAATGTAGGTGGCGGCGGTGTCCGGATCGGCAGATTAGGGGTTAATAATATAATGCAGGTGGCGACGATGTCGGGGGCGACAGATTAGGGGTTAATAAGTGTAATATTAGGGGTGTTTAGACTTGGGGTTCATGTTAGGGTGTTAGGTGTAGACGTAAAATGTATTTTCCCATAGGAAACAATGGAGCTGCGTTAGAAGCTGAACGCTGCTTTTTTGCAGGTGTTAGGTTTTTTTTTCAGCCAGCTCAGCCCAATTGTTTCCTGTGGGGAAATCGTGCACGAACACATTTAGCCATCTTACCGCTGACTTAAGCAGCGCTGGTATTGAAGTGAGATGTGGAGCTAAATTTTGCTCTCCTCTCACTTTTTTGCGGCTAACGCCGGGTTTAGAAAAACCTGTAATACCAGCGTTGTCTTAAGTGAGCAGTGAGGAAAAAATGCTCGTTGGCACCGCAAGCCTTCCCAACAAAAACTCCTAATCTAGCCGTTGGTTTGTTAACAGATAACAATCAGACCCATCTAACTTATCCTTTAGGTTTCAAAGGAAACCATATTAGTCATAGTCACAATAAGTATGTAAAAATAAACCATACAGTTATTGATTGATGGGTGGTAAATTTAATTCACATTAATGGTTTAACCAAATAAACACATTGAAATGATGATATCTATTAATTGTGATTAATTATATATTAAAACCATGATTTCAGGTTGTTAAAATGTTTTTTGTTTTTTTCTGACTCCTCTCACTTTTTCTTTTACATATCCTCATGTTTTTATTGTGTAAACCTGTACTAGTAAATATATATTATTAAAAAATAACTACTTTGTTCAATATCGAAATCACAAGTTAGCTTCACACATTCATTATGTGAGATTTTACATTAAAACCAATTGGGGTTCTGGTTCTTAAAGTAAAGATCCAGAATGCTTCCTTCCTAGACATCTTGATTGCCTCCCCTAAGGGGCAATTTAACCATGTCTATCACTAGCCATCTAAAAGTATACACATTGCAGTCGCGCTTGTCTACAAAATTTGATGTTATTGTTTCCATAAATCCATGCTCAGCACTATCATTGAAATGTTCTCTGATTCTTACACAAACATCCATGGTTGTCATTCTAATATTTTGTAGGTTATACTCTTAATAGCTAACCAAATAGATCACATGATGAGATGTGCACTAGTTAGTACAATGTTGCAAATCCTATACCTTCTATGCCATGATAGTATGTCCACATGCTTTGCAGTTTGAAGTACCACATTTTATTGTGGCCCTTAGACTGTAACCAACTGCCCACGTGTTATCGCTTGCAATATCAGCAATTATTTTTTTTATACAGTTTGATCATCTCATTATATTGATTACTGAAAAAGGTGCTTAAGTTTTTTCGCCTCTCCTCGTACTGGATGATCCTGAAGGAGAGGAGGTTTGCCATAATTTGGTTAAGGGGTCAATTCACAATGTTTCTGATTTTTCTACGTCACCTTTCAAGGTGAAATCCAAGTAAAATATTTTCTAACTTCGACTGTTAGCCAGATGTTGTTTTTCTGCCAGCTCTCTTTTTACAATAACTGCAATAGATGCTTAGTGCTACTCAAACGTACACATTGTTGAAAAAGTGTGTCTACCCATGTGGACAATTTTTCAATAAGAGAACTAATCCTGATGCTATTGATCTTCCTTTAACCCTTTGAGTGCCAACGACGGCTCTGAGCCGTCGCAAATTGTCCCAGCCAGGTGCTGACGACGGCTCAGAGCCGTCGCTAGCACTTATCCACCTTGAGGGCAATCTGGGGGCTCCCACCTACTCCCACGCCGGCGATCTGGCCTGAATAGTGAGGTGCTTAACGATTCATGCAGTGATGTCACGCGCAATGACTTGATAACGTCACTTTATTTAAAATGAACAATGAACAATGGACAATATAGGGAAATGGGGGCATGCTGCTTAGAAGCCGGTATCTCAAGCATCTAAGCAGCTACCTTTCCAACGGTATAAGTCTTGGGGATAAAAAATAAATATATTTAAAAAAAGTAAAAAAGACTACTGCCTGGGCGCCATCTTGGCAAGACAGAGACCTGCCTGCTCTTGTGGAGAGAGTGTTAGACACAGACAGCAAGGCCCCAGATGACAGGTGTTGTGAGGCAGGAGGGAAGCCTGTCATCAGGGGTAATATCTACTGCGACAGTTAAGTCGCTCTTACTGAGAACGGACGCTTTTGCTGCAAGCTTCTGGAGTGCTTGACTGCCACGTGGGCCCTGGGAGACAACTTAAGGCCATGCAGATAAGTTGCTCAAATGTACCGAGATGCACTAATACATCTAGGCATAGATAAACTACACCACAGATCTCACATTTACAATTGTGTTGTATCTATTCAATAGTTGAAGACTACAATAATTTAACACGAACAGCAAGTGCCTAATTGGAGACGTTACTGTCGCATAACTAAGAGCATTTGTGGTGTGCAGCCCTAGCATGGAAAATTTACACCTGACAGATTGTTTATAATATCTTGAGACTGTGAGCTGTGAAAGTTTGTGGTGACTATGGCGCTCTGTGTCATTGACCCTCAGTTTTTCAAACCTTATCATTCTTGTAAATACTAATGGAGAGGTTCTTGAACTCACAAAGGACATCGCACAGGAATAAGCCACAAGAGCCAAGGGAACCCCTGAAGCTATAGTGAGCTCCCCAACTGGGGTGAACAATAATGCCCAAACAGAGGCCCTGTCACAACCGGTGGAGCAGCAAGTGACTACCTTACTCCTAGCTAAATTGGATAACCTGCAAAAAGGCATCAACTCCCTCACAACTAAAGTAAAACAGTTTAACTCCAGACTGACAGTGGCGGAACAATGCATATCTGATCTGGAAGATGGTCATAACTTGGCCTCCACCCAACTGAAGGAACTGATTCAGCAAAATACTTTCCTACACCAGAAGATTGATGATTTGGAAAGTCGTTCTCGCAGGAATAATGTCAGGCTGGTTGGCCTGCCAGAGAAAGTTCGTCCTTCTGAGCTGTTATACTTTGCAGAGCATTCCCTTCCTAACCTCCTGAAAGTCCCAGGTGAATTTATTCCAGTGAAGGCAGAGAGGGCGCACAGAATTGGAGGAGACAGGACCCACTCTTCTGAAAAGAATGCCTCACCAAGGGGGGTAATGATCAAGTATTTGAACTTCCAATCTAAAATACAGCTGTTAAAGGGCATATCGCAAGCTTCAAATGCTCATTTATGATGACAAGCAGCTGTACTTGTTCCTGGACTACTCGGCCGAGGTGCTGAAGAAGAGAAAATCATTTTTTTGTGTACCTTGCTTCATAAGGAAAATAGGCAGGCCACGTTGCTATACCCAGCTCATCTCCGCATTCATACACTGCGACACACCAAGGGAGGCGCAGGAATTTCTGAACAGTCGTAGAGGTGCTCTCTGGCCTCCTGCAGACCAACAGGTTTCTCCTGGCTGATGCTTTTCTTTATAGGTATATTCTGGCACGTTGTAATACCCTGTTGTTGGGGTACATTGATGGTACCAAATCTGAACAGTACCAAAGGATGAAGATCCTCTCAGGTCGGCTAAAATTATATCCTGGAATGTTGGAGAAATAAATTCCCCCATCAAAAGAAAAACGATTCTGACATATCTTAATAAATCCTGTGCAGACATTATGCTGCTACAGGAGACCCACCTGAACGCTAGTGAACATAAAAAACTTAAAAAAAACTGGATATCTGAAATCCATTGTGCCCCTTTATAATAACTCCAGTAGGGGTGTGGCTTTGTTGTTGCACAAAGATTTTAGGTGTGAGATTGGGGACAAGATTATATATCCAAATGGCAGATTTGTGATAATTAAACTGAAATGGCATGACCACTGGTATACTATATGTAATGTCTATGGCCACAACCAGCGTAGCCCAGGTTTTTGGTGGAAGCTAACCCAGTCCTTAGTTCCTTTCCTGGATACTAGAATTATTCTTTCTGGAGATTATAATATGACTCCTAATCTGATACTGGATAGGTTCAGAGACCCAGAGAGGCCCCAAATAAACCTCACAACCCCACACTTCTAACATGTATGCACAGAAAATATTTGACACTTTGTATACTCTACACTGGGCAATTAAGATATTTGGAGACGACAACACCCTATAGAACAGGATTATACATGCTCCTCTAGAGCGGACAACATACTTTCTTGTATAGATCTTATGCTAACATCTACTTCACTAGAATTTCTCATTACTGAAACTAAGATACACAACATAACCATATCGGACCATGCCCCTATCTCTATGAGACTATTCCCTACTCCTAGCCCTTCTAATAAAAGAGTATTTAGATTTCCCTCCTATCTACTAACCTCCCCGGACTTCCAGGCGTACCTAGTGAGACAATGGGGTGATTTTGCAAACAACATGGCACACACACATAACCTAGAACTCTACTCGGAGACAGCTAAGTCAGTATTAAGAGGGGACATCATATCTTACCTTACCAAAAAAAACTACAAGACAGCCGGGAAAAGCAATACAATGATGAACTGACAAGGGCCTATGTAAAATATTGATAATCCTTGTCTACACCAAATAGACTTGATTATTTTAAAAAGAGGAAGGAGAGGGATATGTTTCTTCTTCAATCCACTATCTACCAGGAAAATAGGAGACAGGGTAGATTTTTGAGGCACGGGAATAGAACGGGCAAATATTTTGCCTCATAAATTAAGATCAAACAGGCCAACAGGGGTATCCCAGTTATTAAGATAGGGGGATCCTTAGCGCATAATACTGCTGACATAGTGGTGGAATTTACAGACTTCTATGCAAATCTATACACAGCACAACCTCTCAATCTGGAAGCTCTAGATAACTTCTGGAAAAGAGTTGTTTTGCCTAGGCTCTCCCTTGACCAGGGTGAGAAACTTCATGCTCCCATAACACCGGAGGATTTGCAGTTTACGATAAAATCCCTGGCTTTGGGGAAGGCACCAGGTCCAGATGGGCTTCCTACGGAATTTTATCATCTGCTTATTGACCAGATCACACCCACATTGACTCATTTATTTAATAACTACTTTGTACACTCACAGCGGCCCTCAGCCACTTTCTCAGCAGCCAATATCTCGGTAATTCATAAATCAAGAAGGGACCCCACATTAACTGACTCTTACAGGCCTATTTCTCTCTTTAATGCTGATTATAAGGTACTGATGAAACTTCTATCCAATCACCTTAAATTGTTATTGCCCATATTACTGCACCCGTACCAGACTGGTTTTACAGTGGGACGCACCTCTGTAACTTATATTAGACAGGTCCTTCATGCCATCGCCCACTATTGGCTGGCGGGCAGAGAGGGAAGTAAACAGGACATACCGGATGCCTTTCTGCTGTCCTTGGACACAGAGAAGGCCTTTGACAGAGTAGAATGGAACCACCTTTTCCACACCATGGGAAACTTTGGTATAGGTGGCTGTTTCCTTGACTTTGTTAAAAATATATAACATTCCTGTCGCATACCTATTGATTAACAACCACTACTCCCCCCCCCCCCCCCGTGACACTACATAGAGGCACCCGACAGGGATGTCCCTTATCCCCACTCTTATTTAACCTGGCTCTTAAACCCCTAGCATTATACTTGAGAAACATCTTCCTGGGTGTCGAAATACATTCTCACAAGAGGCAGGTAGCCCTTTATGCCGATGACATGCTGTTGTTTATCTCGGACCCTGAAACCTATATACCTAAGATATTAGAGGCTATTCAGATGTTTGGGGAGTTCTCGGGTTATAGGGTGAATGTGGGCAAATGAGAGATTTTGTGGCTTCGGAGGGAGAGGGATCATTCTCTTTCCCATTCCGTACGGTTGATAACTATCTAACCTACCTAGGGATTCACATTGCAGCTGATCCTACCAAATGGTCGGCTAGATTTAGAGCTTGGCGTTAGCTGTCAAAACCAGTGTTAGAGGCTCCTAACGCTGGTTTTGGGCTACCGCTGGTATTTAGAGTCAGTCAGGAAAGGGTCTAACGCTCACTTTGCAGCCGCGACTTTTCCATACCGCAGCTCCCCTTACGTCAATTGCGTATCCTTTCTTTTCAATGGGATCTTTCTAACTCCGGTATTTAGAGTCGTGGCTGAAGTGAGCGTTAGAAATCTAACGACAAAACTCCAGCCGCAAAAAAAAGTCAGTAGTTAAGAGCTTTCTGGGCTAACGCCGGTTTATAAAGCTCTTAACTACTGTGCTCTAAAGTACACTAACACCCATAAACTACCTATGTACCCCTAAACTGAGGCCCCCCCACATAGCCGCCACTCTATTAAAAATTTTTAACCCCTAATCTGCCGACCGCACACGGCCGCAACCTACGTTATCCCTATGTACCCCTAATCTGCTGCCCCTAATACCGCTGACACCTACATAATATTTATTAACCCCTAATCTGCCGCCCCCGCTATCGCTGACACCTGCATATTTTTTAACCCCAAATCTGCCGCTCCGTACACCGCCGCAACCTACATTATACCTATGTACCCCTAATCTGCTGCCCCTAACACAGCCGACCCCTATATTATATTTATTAACCCCTAATATGCCGCCCCCAATGTCGCCTCCACCTACCTACAATAATTAACCCCTAATCTGCCGACCGGACCACACCGCTACTATAATAAATGTATTAACCCCTAAAGCTAAGTTTAACCCTAACACTAACACCCCCCTAACTTAAATATAATTTAAATCTAACGAAATAAATTAACTCTTATTAAATAAATTATTCCTATTTAAAGCTAAATACTTACCTGTAAAATAAACCCTAATATAGTTACAATATAACGAATAATTATATTGTAGCTATTTTAGGATTAATATTTATTTTACAGGCAACTTTGTATTTATTTTAACCAGGTACAATAGCTATTAAATAGTTAAGAACTATTTAATAGCTAAAATAGTTAAAATAATTACAAAATTACCTGTAAAATAAATCCTAACACTACACTATCAATAAATTAAATAAATACAATACCTACAAATAACTACAATGAAATAAACTAACTAAAGTACAAAAAATAAAAAAGAACTAAGTTACAAAAAATAAAAAAATATTTACAAACATTAGAAAAATATTACAACAATTTTAAACTAATTACACCTACTCTAAGCCCCCTAATAAAATAACAAAGACCCCCAAAATAAAAAAATGCCCTACCCTATTCTAAATTAAAAAGTTCAAAGCAATTTTACCTTACCAGCCCTGAAAAGGGCCATTTGCGGGGCATGCCCAAAATAATTCAGCTCTTTTGCCTGTAAAAAAAAAAACATACAATACCCCCCCAACATTACAACCCACATACCCCTAATCTAACCCAAACCCCCCTTAAATAAACCTACCACTAAGCCCCTGAAGATCTTCCTACCTTATCTTCACCATGCCAGGTTCACCGATCCGTCCTCCGAAGTCTTCATCCAAGCCTCCGAAGTCTTCATCCAAGCCCAAGCGGGGGCTGGCGATCCATAATCCGGCTGAAGTCTTCTATCAAGCGGCGGCTGAAGAGGTCCAGAAGAGGCTCCAAAGTCTTCCTCCTATCCGGGCAGAAGAGTCGATCCGGACCGGCAACCATCTTCTTCAACAGCCAATAGAATGCGAGCTCAATCTGATTGGCTTATCCAATCAGCCAATCGGATTGAACTTGAATCTGATTGGCTGATTCCATCAGCCAATCAGAATTTTCCTACCTTAATTCCGATTGGCTGATCGAATCCTATCAGCCAATCGGAATTCGAGGGACGCCATCTTGGATGATGTCCCTTAAAGGAACCTTCATTCGGACTTAGGACGTTGCAATAAGAGGATGGATCCGCGCCGGAGGTCTTCAACATGGAGCCGCTTGTCACCGCTTTGAAGAAGATGGTTGCCGGTCCGGATCTACTCTTCTGCCCGGATAGGAGGAAGACTTTGGAGCCTCTTCTGGACATCTTCAGCCGCCGCTTGATAGAAGACTTCAGCTGGATTATGGATCGACAGCCCCCGCTTGGGCTTGGATGAAGACTTCGGAGGCTTCAAAGAAGACTTCGGAGGACGGATCGGTGAACCTGGTGAAGATAAGGTAGGAAGATCTTCAGGGGCTTAGTGTTAGGTTTATTTAAGGGGGGTTTGGGATAGATTAGGGGTATGTGGGTGGTGGGATGTAATGTTGGGGGGGGGGGCATTGTATGTTTTTTTTTTTTTTACAGGCAAAAGAGCTGAATTATTTGGGGCATGCCCCGCAAATGGCCCTTTTCAGGGCTGGTAAGGTAAAAGAGCTTTGAACTTTTTTAATTTAGAATAGGGTAGGGCATTTTTTTATTTTGGGGGTCTTTGTTATTTTATTAGTGGGCTTAGAGTAGGGGTAATTAG
Source organism: Bombina bombina (assembly GCF_027579735.1). Lineage (NCBI taxonomy): Eukaryota > Metazoa > Chordata > Amphibia > Anura > Bombinatoridae > Bombina > Bombina bombina. The sequence continues at coordinate 1,213,309,613 of NC_069499.1, read as the reverse complement.
TTTAAAATTGTTGTAATATTTTTCTAATGTTTGTAAATATTTTTTTATTTTTTGTAACTTAGTTCTTTTTTATTTTTTGTACTTTAGTTAGTTTATTTCATTGTATTTATTTGTAGGTATTGTATTTAATTAATTTATTGATAGTGTAGTGTTAGGTTTAATTGTAACTTAGGTTAGGATTTATTTTACAGGTAATTTTGTAATTATTTTAACTATTTTAGCTATTAAATAGTTCTTAACTATTTAATAGCTATTGTACCTGGTTAAAATAAATACAAAGTTGCCTGTAAAATAAATATTAATCCTAAAATAGCTACAATATAATTATTCGTTATATTGTAGCTATATTAGGGTTTATTTTACAGGTAAGTATTTAGCTTTAAATAGGAATAATTTATTTAAGAAGAGTTAATTTATTTCATTAGATTTAAATTATATTTAACTTAGGGGGGTGTTAGTGTTAGGGTTAGACTTAGCTTTAGGGGTTAATCCATTTATTAGAGTAGCGGCGAGATCCGGTCGGTAGATTAGGGGTTAATAATTGAAGTTAGGTGTCGGCGATGTTAGGGAAGGCAGATTAGGGGTTAATACTATTTATTATAGGGTTATTGAGGCGGGAGTGAGGCGGATTAGGGGTTAATAACTTTATTATAGTAGCGGTGAGGTGCGGTCGGCAGATTAGGGGTTAATTATTGTAGGTAGCTGGCGGTGACGTTGTGGGGGGCAGATTAGGGGTTAATAAATATAATATAGGGGTCGGCGATAGCGGCGGCGGCAGAATAGGGGTTAATAAGTGTAAGGTTAGGGGTGTTTAGACTCGGGGTACATGTTAGAGTGTTAGGTGCAGACGTAGGAAGTGTTTCCCCATAGGAAACAATGGGGCTGCGTTAGGAGCTGAACGTTGCTTTTTTGCAGGTGTTAGGTTTTTTTTTTCAGCTCAAACTGCCCTATTGTTTCCTATGGGGGAATTGTGCACGAGCACGTTTTTGAAGCTGGCCGCGTCCGTGAGCACCGCTGGTATCGAGAGTTGAAGTTGCGGTAAATATGCTATACGCTCCTTTTTTGGAGCCTAACGCAGCCCTTCTGTGAACTCTAAATACCAGCGGTATTTAAAAGGTGCGGCCAGAAAAAAGCATGCGTAGCTAACGCACCCCTTTGGCCGCAAAACTCTAAATCTAGGCGGGTAGAACTCAATCTTACTCCAATCATACGTAAAATCAAAAGTGACCTAAATAATTGGCAACATATATCCCTCTCCTTGATGGGGAAAGTACATATAATTAAAATAAACATACTACCCAGACTGCTTTATCCTATGCAAATGCTCCCCATCCTTGAGACATGGAGACACAACCGCTCTTCAACGCACATTCCGTAATTTCTTGTGGAAGGGGGGAAAGCCGAGGATTGGTCTAGCTAAACTATACCTACCCTATATGAAAGGAGGTTTGGGCCTCCCTAATATTACATACTATAATTGGGCCGCTTTAGCCAAATTCATGTTAGACTGGCAGCTAAACACGCAACACTTTTCCCCCGCACAGTTGGAAAACCTTACTCTCCCACAGCTCTCGCTGGCTTTTATTCCTCACGCCTCTGGCGCAGAGTTGACCCCTCAGATCAAAGCACATCCAATGTTTAGGGGCATAGTGAGAGCCTTTGCGCTAATTCATAGACACTTGGGGAAGGATCCTTCACAATCTGGTTACCTGCCCATATGTGGGAATCCTAGATTTCTACCAGGTTTGATATATCAGGTTTTTCGTGGGTGGGAGAGTCACTCTTAGACACATCGAGTAAAATGGTTTTGCCATTTGACACACTGTGTAGGAGGTACTCTATTGCTCCAAGTCACAGATTTGCTTACTTTCAGTTACGCCACTATGTCAGTCAGATCTTTAAAAATGGTACTACATTCTGGAGCCCTACACCACTGAAAATAGTCCATGCTAGATTTAAAACAAATAACTTTGCCATCTCCCCAATATATGCGTTGTTGATTCAGTCCAGGTTTACTGGATCGCAGCAGGGTTTGATGCGTAGCTGGAATAAAGACACAACACGTATACACTCAACAGAGGTGATATATTCTAGTCTGACGCTGACTTGGTCTGCCACTTTGGCAGCAGATCTCAGAGAAGCCCAAATTAGGGTTATATATCAGGACTATCTGACACCGAATAGATTAAGTAAATGGAGGAGGTATTTCTCTGTTTGTGGCAAATGCTCTTTTCCATATCCCAGTTTCCTACACTATCTGTGGTACTGCCCCAAGGTCCGTAGATACTGGAGCTGTCTCTTTTTGGCTCTCGAAGCTTTTGGGTCAATTTATCTTGCTAACCTTGCATAATGTGCTGTTTTTGGATATACAATCAGATAACAAATGTAACCAGAAAATGTTAACTATCTGCATCCATTTACAAAATATACATTTTTCTAGCTAAAAGTATAAACAGATGCGCTCCAACTGTGTCTCTTTTGAAACACATTACTGAAATATGTAATGTATGAACAGCATGATATCATGTCGGATATAACCCTAAGAACTCCATAATTCTTGGCTAAGTGAAAATGTTATTTAAAGAGCTTGGACCTCCCGCTTCAAAAACAACTTTTAGCACCCTTTAAGAACACATTGTATATGATGGAGGCAAATCTGAGGGGGGAGTGGGATATCTGGAGAGAGTAGGTGGTGGAGGAATGATATCTAGGGAGGAGGGCATTGATGTTTGTTGGGTCCGGTGATGTCTCACAGCTTTGTTTTGTTTCGTTTGTATAGTTAGTTTATTTGAATCTACTTAAACTAAATTAGGACTTGTCTAGGACAGCAAATACTGTCTTTGTCCGAGATACTTTTCTAAGAAACTGCACATGTTCGCCGTGCAGTGTCTACTGTTGAACTCAGTTTACAAAAAATAAAAAATTACATTTCAAGAATGGACACGTACCTCTGAAGACCTTTAATGACTTTGTGTAAATGCTGTAGGACTTTGCGACAGGGACTATGTTCATTATCAGAGGGGTAAAAAATTGTGGTTTATGACTATTATTGCTTGTATCTTGTAACGTAAAAAGCTCAAATCCAGCTTAGCACCCAGCTGGGAAATGGCCTAGCAGCCAAAGGGTTAATCTCCTCCAGAGACTTGTGCACCTTGGGTAGATGATGGAAAATTGTAATAATAGTGTCCGTGACATACAAATAAATTAAAGACCTGGGGTCCTGTAAATTCTCAGTTTGCCCCACCGTTGACATTACAACTTATAAAAGTCATGCATGGCAACTTGGGTACCAGGAAGATCTTTACTGGAGCAGCTGGTGCAAGTTGGCCAGACCTAACATCAAACTCATACTGATCAGTTGTAGGCCTCTGTATCGTATTCTGCTGTTTGACTGAGCCCACATGAATCTGCAGGGCTTCTAGGTTTAGTCCCAAAATAAGGCCTAGATTTCAAATGGTATACAATTGATAGCAAGAGGTAATCCAAGAATAACACAGTGGGGCATATTTATCAAGCAGCGGTTTAAATACGATCGGGTTGATTGACACCCCCTGCTAGAAGCTGATTGGCCGCGAATCTGCAGGTGGCAGTATTGCACCAGCAGTTCACAAGAACTGCTGGTGCAATGAAAAATACAGACAGCGTATGCTGTCGGAATTTATCGATGTGCAGCGGACATGATACGCTACATTGTATCATGTCCGCTCGTACTATAATAAATTGACCCCATAATCCGGTATTACAAGTAGATGGTTAAAAATGTTAACAAATGCAACTTAACACAGACTATACTTTTAATGGACATCACAGAGTGATATTAGCCTGCTCATTGTCTACAATAATTGTTTTATTGTTTTAAAAGATAGATAATCCCTTTATTACCGATTACCCAGTTTTGCATAACCAACACAGTTGGTGTGTACTTTCCATGTGTACTTTCAGTCTCTTTGTGTTGAAAAGCAATTTAAAAAGCATGTGATAAGAGGCAGCCCCCAAGGGCTTAGAAACTAGCATATGAGTCTGTCTAGGTTTAGTTTCAACTAAGATTACCAAGAGAAAAAAGCAAATTTGATGATAAAAGTAAATGGGAAAGTTGATTAAAATTACAAGTCCTATCTGAATAATGAAAGTTTAATTTTGACTAGACTGTCCCTTTAAGTGTTACGCTTGTGTGCAATTCAAAATACCATTTTTAAATGTCGAGCTTTTTGAGACCTAAAGCGAATGATTATCATTTTGATAGATTGCATAATAGACATGACACTTTTGTGGATATAAATGATTTTATATTTATTTTTAATACTTGCATATGTGTGAAGTGTTTTTAATGCTTAAGTTTCATTGAAATAGTATAGCACAGAACTTAATTACAAACTGCACCATTTGAACAGATTTTTTTTTGCTCCATTGGTTTAGATCTCAAGGGGTTATTTGACATGAATTTTACTGTTCTCCTCTAGAGGTCTATTGTATGAGGGAATAACGCACCTGCGCTATCTGACATGCAGATGTTATCATGATGAACACCTTCGGACCCTTCACCTGCCACAACTGCTCCTTCCCCTCCATCTGGACCACAACCCAACCAACTAACCCACCCAAAAACAGCCGCAACTACCTCAACCGCATCCTCCTCAACACCCGCTCCATCCACAAGCACACCCTCGAAATCTGGAACCTGCTAGACTCCACCTCCCCAGACGTCACCTGGCTGAACCCCGCATCAACGCCGGACATCGCCACTGCAATACCCAACGGCTACAAGATCTGCCACAAAGACCGCAGCAACCGACCTGGAGGAGGCATCGCCATCATCCACAAACACACCATTCAAGTCACAACCAGCTCTGACGACCACTCACCAGGCCTGGAACACCTACACTTCAAGATTCAGGTCAACCCCAACACCACCCTCCGCGGCATCCTCATCTACAGACCTCCCGGACCTCGTCCCGCCTTCTGTGACTCCATCACTGACCACATCGCACCCCATTCCCTCGCCTCAACGGACTACATCCTCCTCGGTGACCTCAACTTCCATCTTGACAACCCCAATGATCACAACACCTCCACCCTCCTGGAAAACCTTGGAACCATCAGACTGAAGCAACTTGTAAACTACCCAACCCATGGCCACACCCTCGACCCGTTCTCCACAAGCAACCACATCTCAGTCAATAACATCACCGAACTCCTCTGGACTGACCACCACTGCATACATTTCTTCAACAAACCCATCACCCACCTCCGGCAGTACCACCCACCCCGCAGAAACTGGAACAGCATCACCCAAGACCAATTGCACCGCACCCTAAACAAATCCTCCCCACCTACCTCCACAGATGCCAACTCCTCCGCCCGCAACCTACACCACTGGATCACAGACTGCTCCAACACCTTCCCCCCCCCCCTCAAGAAACCGTATAGCCGCCAAACCATCAACAAGGCCAGCTGGTTCACCCCGGCCCTCCAGGACTCCAAACGCCACTGCAGATGATTGGAAAGAACCTGGAGATCCAGCAAGACCCTTCTGGAAAAAGCTGCCTTTAAGGAAGCAATCACCACCCACCACCACCTCGTAAAAAAATGCCAAAAAACAGCCATCCAAGACAGAATCAACTCTAACACACACAACAGCAAGGAGTTGTTCTCAGTCATCAAGGAATTCTCTAAACCCAACAGCGACACCACTGACATCCCACCCTCCCAGGACCTCTGCGATACCCTCGCTGCACACTTCCACCGCAAGATCCTCGACATCTGACAGTTTCATACCTCCATAACTCAACCTCCAGCACCCACCCCCCTACACCCACCGACACCCCACCCAAATTTACCCCCCAACTCCCCACACAGGCTATCGGGGACCCCCCTCACCACAGAGGACACCCTCAGAATCATGAAATCCATCCACTCTGGTGCACCTTTGGACCCATGCCCCCATCACTTATTCAACAAAGCAAGCAACACCATCGCCCCTGAACTCCGCCAAACCATCAACTGCTCCATCAAAACCGGCACCTTCCCGGATGTCTGGAAGCACGCGGAACTGAAACCCCTGCTGAAGAAACCCTCGGCAGACCCCATGGACCCAAATAACTACCGCCCCATCTCACTACTCCCCTTCCCGGCCAAAGTCATAGAGAAGTCCATCAACTTGCAACTTATTGACCACTTTAAGGCCAACCACACCCTGGACCACTCCCAATCTGGTTTCAGAAGCAACCACAGCACCGAGACTGTCCTCACCGCCACAGACGACATCCACACCATGCTCGACCGAGGAGAAACCGCCTCCTTCATCCTCCTAGACCTCTCAGCAGCATTTGACACTGTCGACCACAACACCCTTCGCACTCGCCTACACAACGCCGGCATCCGCAGCAAAGCCCTGGAATGGATCACCTCCTTCCTCACGGGCAGGACCCAGAAAGTCAGACTCCCGCCCTTCTCCTCCAAACCCACACCAGTCAACTGCGGTGTACTGCAAGGCTCTTCGCTGAGCCCCACCCTCTTCAATATCTACATGGCCTCTCTCACCGCCATCGTCCGACGCCACTACCTCAACATCGTCTACTACTCCGACACCCAGTTAATCATCTCACTCACCCATGATCCCACCACTGCCAAAAAGAACGTCTACGAATGCCTGACAGCAGTCGCCGCCTGGATGAATGACAACCGGTTCAAACTGAACACAGACAAAATCAAAGTCCTCCTCCGACCTAATAAATCTGCATGGGGTGACTCTTGGTGGCCCACAGATCTCAGTCACCCTCCAACCCCAACCGACCATGCACGAAATCTAGGCTTCATCCTGGACTCTTCACTCTCCATGGACCGACAAATCAATGCCAACATCTCAACATGCTTCCACATTCTCCACCTGCTACGAAAAATCTTCAAGTGGATCCCTACCTCTTAACCAAATCGTTTGTGAAGAAGTGCGGGCACTTATTCAAAAAAATACCTTGTCTTGTATCAATGAATTTGTATCCATTCATCGGAAATTTGCACTGTTCATATTGGACATATAATTGAACATTAACAGCTATACGGGCATTTGAGTAAACACCAATTTGTACTGAAGCAGCTCTGTAATCAAGGCATAGCCGAGTAAATGAATATCCTTAATTTCAAGGGACAGCCTAAACTAAAGGTCTATGAAAATATCGCACTTTGATATATAAAAAAGAGAAAAATACATATTACCCATTGTGACTCCAACTAATGAATTCACTTTGATGATGATTATTTACTCATTTTTATGGTATATATTTGCATTTAAATTTGCGTGTTATTCCGAAAGGGGTTGAGATTTATTATCTTATTTTGATCTTTTTAATAATTTGATCTCAAGAATAATCATTTTGTACACAGTAGGCCTAGAGGCGCCACCCACATCCCTATTTATAAGTATTTATTTAATGTGACCTCACAATCAACATAGTTGCAAGGAGCAGCACCATAACAGTTTAAAACTTAGCTTTCATTGTATTTAATTCATCCTTAAAAGTAGTAACAAATCCAAAGGGATAAAACTATTATAAAGACAGACTTGGTATCGGCTGATGCGTTATGGCTTAGTGCCGTACTTTTAGCTGTGACCTCCCCTTACACTTGAGCAATAGCAGGAACCTAAACGGAATGGAACCCTAATTAATGCCATTGCTAACAGCTGTATTTGTACTACTATTTCATGTCAAAATGACTACTGTGAAAAAGGTCTATTTATACTAGGTTTGAGCAAGACATACTTGAGCATTACATACACATGTGGTATGAGTTTAATTCATTGGAAGCTTGATAATAAGACTAACTTTCAATCACATAATTCCATTCAAAATGCCAAAGATCACAGCATTTGACAAACATAAAATCATAGTTTTGCATCATCAAGACCACTTTCAAAGGGAAATCGGCACTCAAACTGGATACTCAAGATGTGGTATTCAAGCTGTTATAAAGACATTTGAAGAATCAAGAGAGGTCAAGGATAAAAAATGGACTGGAAGTCCAAGAAAACTTTCAAAATCTGATGAGAAATTTCTCTTCAGATACCATAAGAAGTCCAGCAATGTCCTGGCTCAGCATCTGGCAGCTTCATCGGGATAACTAGTTGATCCTTCCACAGTACGAAGAAGGTTGATCAGGAATGGTCTTTGTGGAAGGGTAGCAGCCAATTGACCACTTTTTTGGAAGGGGACAGGTTGAAAAGGCTAAAATATGCTAAAGCTCACAAAGATTGGATTGAAGAGCAGTGGAAAAGAGTATTATGGAGTGACAAATCCAAGTTTGAAATGTTTGTGTCCAATCATCCACCATATGTGAGAAGAAGAGTTGGAGAGAGATGGAAGAATGAGTGTTTGCGGCCTTCAGTGAAACATGGTGGAGGGTGTGTCCTGGTTTGGGGCTGCATTTCTGCCAGTGGTGTTGGCGATATTGTCTGAGGAGTGCAAACACCTGTGATAAACCCCTTATCACTCACACGCAAACATTTGCTCTCCGTTTGTAATCTGGTCCAGTATTAAACTAAATACAGGCTTAACTGAACATGGGACAGACTTAATAGAAAGGGACAAGAAGCTAAAAAACTGGACTGTCCCAGGAAAAACAAGAGAGTTGGCAATTGGAATCTGGCATGTGTTCACCTTCTAGACAGCAATAGTGACATCCTAAAGTAACTACAGTTCTTCTTTAATGTCAGATGCACTTTATAGGTCAACACCCTTTTATCTTTACTATCATCGCCCCCCGAATATTCTTTAGATGGTTCATGGTTTATTGAATAATTTCACCAATGACATGTCCTAACTGAATGGAGCAGCAACTCAACTTAGATTATATCAGACCTTAAATGGCAAGAATTAAAGTCCTTGACATTTGAGGATCTAACACGTTTAATGGCACATTTGGAATACCTACTCAGAGAGCTTGCTTAGAATGGGATGTTAAGCATTGTTCATTACCTCTGATACTCACTTTGTCATTCTTGCCTTAATTCAGTACACTCTCAAAAGAACTGATTGTTTATTTTAGCATGACAGGCTAGCTGGTGATTGCTGACATCTATGCCGACATGTATCTTGTCACTGGCTCCCCAGAGTTGTCCTATTCGGTCCCAGTGCTCTGGAGCTGATTTTAATTATTTGCTTAGCCCCATTTTCAGGGTTAAAAATAAACGGCTATATGCAGGCAAAAGTTCAATAATAACTTTCTCTAACCTATTACAGTATTCTGTTATACCCCTTTAAACACAGTTGGGGGGGGGGGTTAAAAGCACAGCAACATAGTTTAAAAAATTTAAAAACTGTAATACATTTTGAAATGCCTGTTTTTAACATTTTATGGTTTTAATTGTGTGTTTTAATGTCCCTTTTAATAATGTTTTGGCTGGCAGTTGGCTTTTTTGGACTTGGATTTTTTTGGCCAATTTATTTTCTTGTTTATATGGAAAGGCTTTCTTAGTTTTTAATTGAAATGAATCAATACTGTACATAAACAGCTATTATGTGTCAGAACTACTTATGTTGAGATTTAATAGTTGATGTTTGTATTAGGATAAACTAGGTTGTTTAAAATTTTGTTTTATATGGGACACTCTACCTGTACAAATTGTAGCTAAATACACAATCATTTTTCAGCAGTAATGTTTGTGTAAAGTACTCTTGTACAGGTGAATCACAGTAACCCTTGTTGTTTTAGTCAAAGTATGCTATATGCAGGTCATGCAAAATGTAAGAGCTGCTGACCCTAACTGCTGTAAAACGTGTGCCTATATCTAGGTAGCAGTGTTGTAGTGATGATCCAGCCTCACTGCAATAAACCCTAACTATGGCTAACCTTGCCCACTAAACTGTACTTTTTCTCTTGCACAATCCCACTTTGCAACACTCCACATGCTACTCACCAGCCCAATCTCTAAATAGCCTCAAAAAAGTGTCAGGATATTTTAGGGTACTTAGTGGCTTTATAAAATGTACTATCTGAAGAATCTGCATTTGTGGTTAGCTGGTTTTGACTGTCAAACCACCTACACTGAAAATAGAGTACTCTGAAGAAAAGCTATGCAAACAAGAAACACCAGCAGATATTGGTGTCCCAGTAGTGGTGAGAGAGTGCTCCAGCCTATTCAAAAAAGTTTTCATTCAGCAGCTTTGTATACAATTAACTGCTTCCTTGAGTATATTGTCCCTTTTAACAATCAGAACTACATTCAGTGGGCTCGCTGTAGAAAAAAGTCCTCATGCCTTTTGATTGGTTAGCTGGACTTTAAGACATTTTGGTGTAATTAACATTTTTACTGTGATATAATAAATATAACTAAGCAACTATGAAAAAATATATTTGCACTTGACTTTTTTTATAGAGCCTGTAATTTTTGTCAACAAGTTTAGGATCTGGTCCCACATTTTTAGTCTTGAGGATGTGCCATTTTGCACCAAACAAACATTGGCATTCCTCCTTCTGCCTCACCTTTTTCTTTTTTAGGTTAAAAACAGCACTTTATTGATATATAGCAGGTAAAACATTATAGAATACAAACATTGTAAAAGGCAGCATGCCAATAGATTTCCCTATGCATTTCATGCCCAAAGGCACTTCATTAGTGTGCTTGTGTCTTCCCTGCATTTACTGAATGTGCCCTGTACACTATAGTTCACAGCATCTAGAAAATACAATTCCAGGGATAGATGATGCAATAAGCAAATATGTAAATAAGACCAAAAATGACTTCATGTCCACACAGGGCACATTTTTGTGATGTGGGACAGACCCCTAGTACACTTATACAACAGGATAGGAGGCTAATAATATGGAGCAGCTGTAATGTATGTGTAAATGTATACTAGCTGAAGGCACTTTGTGTTTAACCCCTGCAAAGCTAAAGTCTGCTCCAGAGCAGCAATGCACTACTGGGAGCTAGCTGAACACAGCTGTTGAGCCAATGAAAGAAGCATATGTGTGTAGTCACCAGTTACCAGCTAGCTTCCAGTAATAAATTAATGCTTCACAGGTATGCTTTTTTTTAAAAAGATACCAAGACAACAAAATAATTTTTCATAGAATTACTGTTTTTCACAGAAAAATAAAAATTAAGATCCTGTTGGGGATACACATGAACAGTCCCGCTGAGTCTTTCAAACTCAGTTTGCATGTGGTCTTGCCGGACCGGAAGTGATGTCAATAAGTGGGACCGCCCACAGTATTAAGGATTAAACACGAACAGGCTTTATTGGGACAAACGCACAGCAGCTTATATACACATTTGCCATCTTGATAAGAGCCTTATCTGATCAAGAGATCCCCGCCCCTCCAGACAGGCTGACGCATTCATAGGAGCCATAGTCACATAGAGATACCACAGTTTCGGGGTTATCCCGAGGGAGCGGCGGCTATTCCCAGGTACCATTGGAGACCCCCGGGCCCCTAGATGTCCCAGTTAAAAAAGCAACATGATTCTTCATTGGGTGCTTGAGCGGTAGCCGGGCAAAGGGTACTCCGGGCCAGCATGAGGTATCCAAAACTCCAGGTTCCAGAGGGAGCTCCCTCTCAGCAATCACCCCAACCCATGCCCATCAAAGGCATAACAAGTCCCCAAATGAGCGGAGCTCTGGGGTAAAGGGCCTCTGGAGCGACCTAATTCAAAGTTTAGCAAGGATTTCCAGCGGGCCCAGCCAGTGAGCAGTTCCACAAGATTCCAGCTGGGTCTCGGCAAGTCAGGAAGGGGCTAAGCGGGGCATCAATCAGCTCTCTCCGGGCAAAGTGCAATCATGGTGACAACAAAAGGGGAACATGGGGAGAGGGGATGGCCTTGGCAGCCTGGTATCCGTGACAGTGTGTTGTTACTCAGCTTGTTCCTGTTTGAAAATACATGTTACTGCATGTGTCAGCAACTACTCTAGTCTGTATCTATTCAGAAACTCTGCAACTGCCTAAAGGTGAATACAGTGTCTCACAGACCCCTTCCTTTCAAAAGCCTTTGGCACATTTCTAACTCTTTAAAAAAAATACAAGTCAGTTTAACTTATCCATAATTTACTGTTTTCCTAGCAAACTTAGTAATTTAGTCAAATCAATATATAAGAACCAGTTAATTTATTATTTTTTATTGATTTATGTCACAGACTTAGACGTTTTTACTGTTCCAGGAAATGTCGCTGAGTGCAGCCAGCATTTTGTCTAGTGATCTAGAGAGCAGAATATGCCCATGGGGAACTTTGTCAATAAACAGCATGCATTATCCAGACATCCAAAGAAAAGAACCCATAAGCAAAGAACTCAATTGAACTACACATGTAGCTCTATTTTGACAATGCAGTCGTTCAAAAGGAAGCCCATGCACATTGCTAAAAAATAAGTGCTTAGAAATTTTGAAAGCAACAGTGAATATTAGAATTAATTCTCCATCTATTAATGCCTCTGGTAAAATTGAAACAAAATAAAATAAACCTCTCAATAAAACAGATCTATAGCAAAATCTCCTCTATCCCATTTTTTTTTTAAATTCTACTCTAATTCTAATAATTTATGGGTAAAAGGAACCAATAATAAAAAAAATAAATATATATTAAAGCAATAAGAATATGTAATTATATAAACATTATATTGTTTTTAAAACTATAAAGAAAAATATAAACTAAACACGAGTCTGACAAATGTAAATGAAATAGTTTATTAAATACTTTTGCATGTCTGGCTGACTCTATAAAGCAGCATATGCAAAACAAATATTTTAAACCCATGTTTCTTAACCTGTGATACGTGTACTCCTGAGGGTACCTGGCGCATTGGCAAATGAAGGGTACTGCAACACTTGTCCTTTCATTATTTTTGCCCTGATTTATCACACAACACAGTTCTACTCTCTAACACCTCTCACAGTCCAGATTCCAATGCCCTCCCTGGGCTGGTCAGCTGCTATCTCACTGTGACTGTATTAAGTAAGAGAAATCATTAAAATCAGACCAGTTAATGGAATTTGAGGGCAGGAGTTTAGAAACACTGATACCAAGTGTGTCACAGGGAAAGTGCCAGAAAGCACTATGAAAAATTGTCACAGAGACATCTGTCAAATACAGGGCCACTTGTGAAACAAGTGATCACAAGGAAAATATGCCATGATGAAATGTGCCAGTTAAAGTGTTCTATACCTAATTATGTCACATGTATGTAAGATGCAGAAATGTGGTAACATTACATGACTATTACTAGGTCATTATATGTATTTTTTTTTCAGAGTTAAGGGATGTAATTTTAAAGCTGTTTCCTGGGGAGGGGCACCACATGTTCCAACCTGAATTTTCTTGCTCCTACCATTGGCCCGACCCGTGATCCCTCTGGGCTCTGCCCTACATCAGGAGCTACTACAACTCAATTCTTTAAAGGAACCAGATTGGTGCGAGCCTTACAACATGCCCCACAGAGGAGAGTGGAAAATTATAAGCTCTGGACTAGTCCGACTACACATGTGCCGTTCCTTATACTGGCAAAACTTAGAACAAGTGCTCTCCATATGGCCTATGGTGGAATCGTTTTAACACCATCCAGGTGTCTTAAGATCGCAAGTGGCAGCTTATAAGCTAAGAAGGTCTTGTTGTGTTCTGCATCCGTACCTGTTTCTGAGACGAGCGTGGCTGGATTTACTACAAGTGGATATCAGCTGTTTTCATCGCTGTATCTGTTTACGGCCTGGCTAAAGCGTCTGGCAATCTACACGTTTGTGGCCAGCTGGAAGTCTGCAATTACGGTACATCAGGATGTTACCGCTGAATGTGGTGAGACCATCTCATGCTGCTAGCTTTTTCTTTTTTCACAGTGGTGGAATACAAGTGTAGCAAACCTGCACGGTTATTATATATTACTATAACGGAGCGTGTGATTCCCACTAAGTGCTCCTTATGGACTGCGACATTATAACAATTGTTTTTAGCAATTATTGTTAGTTTGCTACTTAGTATTCATTGTGTTTTACTATTCGTTAGGCATATGTAACTGATTTATTGTGAGCGTGTTTTTACACTGTGCTCACCTATGTGATTATGCTTAAAGTTGATATTGATTCCAGGCCTGGACAAGACTTGAGTTCTGCCTTGTCATTCTTTAACAACCATATAATTATTGGCTGTTTTTTTCTTTTAAAACTTTTTCATTATGCTATGTTTATGACTGCAAGCACCTTTGTATGTCTCGGTATATTAGTAGAGTGCACACTAACTTATAATTGTTCAACCTTTAAAAACCCGAAAGTTACTCCGTGTCTCCACTACACCTGAAAGAAACAAAATTAAAGAGGGATGGAGGATGGGAGAGAAGGATGGGTAAAACCAGAGAACAGCAAGCAAGGGGAAGAGAGGTGCTCTACATTGCTAGAGCTACATGCTCTAATTATTTCAAAGGGAAGTTAAACCTTAAGGCGTTACAACGCATACAAGGGGATTTTCACTTGTCTTATGAACAGTCCACAACGTATGCAAAATAAACAAACCAAACTTGAAAACAGTGCATTGTTCCTTTATAATTATGGCAATAGGATTTTCTGTACAGCAACCCTTTGGTGGCCATCTTGGAAACCCTAAACCTGCTACAATATTATAAAAGGGACTCATTGCATTTTCATTAAACTGTTAGTCCTAATTTGAAGGAGACACACAGAGCATCCACTTGTGGCAGGTGGATCCCTGGCACTACCAGGCCCCAGTGTAGTAAAGCCATCACTAACTGCAGGGCCAGATGAGCCCCTAGAGATATGGGCCTAGTCTCAATTAAGATCTCTCAGACCGGGGGGCGGAGCTAACTTTTGTAATGGCAGGACGTATCTTGATGGAGCTCCAGAGCTAAATTTTGAATTCTCAACTATATCCCACTTCTACTCCTTTTTTACATGGAGGACCGTGTATGTCAATATATAGACGGTCATTTTGAAACTTAAGGGACACCAGAAGTTTGGAATTGGTCTGGAAACCTAAACTGAACCAGATGGGACAGCCACGTGGTAGACTGCCGTGTTAGTATGGGAGCCATCATACGAGTTTAATATGTCTACTTCTTTTAAGCCCTAGAGGACTGTTTGGTGTGTATGGAGGATTGCATATTAAGGGCTTCTATATAATCCATAACTGGTAACGGAGATAGGGTGCTTTGGCCTCCTTTATAACTTCTAATACGCAGTGGGAGCTGGTACGCATATCCTCAAAGGTGTGCTCAATGCGCATTGTAAATTTCTGAATTTGTGGCGCTACTAATCTCTCCATAAATTATTGATTCAACAGCTTATATCTTATCTGAACTCAGCTCTCTATTAAAGTGGCACCATAATGGCCTTATCGGAACCCTAAGAGCCGCAGTCAGCAACCCTATTAGACAAGATCTCACTCGGGATACATTGCCAGATCTTGCTGGAACATACAAGGCACGATATGAATGTGGGGAATCGCATCAGGCACTGACTACTGAGGTTGACAATAGGAAGTACCTAGAGCCAGTTCATACGATGGTCCCTATTCAGCATCAGGACACTGCAGGAGATAGAGAGGTGACACGCGCCTGTGACTTTGATCACACGATGGATGCCGTTTACTGGAAGGGGGCTGCTGAGAGAGGGCTCCTGACAGCTAACCTCGCACAGCTGGAGCGAATACTTGCACGTCCCCGGCCCCGGCTCCACAAGCTGAATCCTCTTTTAGTGCTTGGTGCGATGAAGGCCACTTCAGACCGGAGGTCCCTGAAAGGGACTGAATCCTATTTCTACAAGTCTGAGGAGAGTATGCGGCACATGAGTTGGGTCGGCCCCAGACGAGGCATCGGCTAAGCTTACGATGGAACTGATTTCTCCCACTTAGTAGTAAAGTGGTCTGCTTGCTATCACTTTCAGCGATTGTATAAACGTATTTTGCCCTGTTTCACTTAGGTTTGTTGGCGGCCCCACATGTTTTTGTTCTTATATGTTTGTTTGTTTTGGAGCCTGTCACTGAGTCAAATTAACTGTTGGGACATTGGCCGCTTTACTCTTTGTTAAGTGGCAGCTTAATATCCAATTTTCGGCGACCGCTATGTAGGTAATAGCCTGTTAATAATTCCACATGTTTTTATGGGACATATCATTTTAAATGGACAGTAAGTGGACCTATACCTGTTAGAACGGAGAGAATGTCCCTTAACTTGGTAGTGCTATAAAGTTGAAGGGATATGTGTGATATTTGCTGTTATTTGTCTCCAGCCTCCATGTATAGATAATTTAAGTTATATTAAGAGCTTGTATTATACTCATTGTGTGTTTTGTCCTGAGACCTGCCCTATATTGCCTATATAAGTTTAGGCTCCTACTTAATAGATTATAATGGTGTCTTTAAATCTCAATCTAATAGAATATGTGCACAAGATTTATTCTAACTCTAAAATGTGCTTTATGTGCTTACAAGAAGGTGAGACGGGTACTTATACTAAATGTACTGAAGCTGCTCTATAATATTTGACCTCACTTAACTCAGTTGGTCAAATGTTTCTTGCTGCTTAGTGAATTTGTGCATGTGGAAGATTGAAAGCTGTGCCCCAATGCGCACTATTTTGTATTAATATAATTTCAGTTGCTTTAACAGCATATTGCACCACATGGGAGCTTCTTCGTGTTCTTATCCTTTTCCTCACCAAGTTGTCCCTTTAGTGCACCACCATAAATTAAACCTTTCGCTGTGTGTTATATTTGTAGCGCCCACAATGATACCAGCGGATGCTCATCTATCTGTAAAGTGCACCTGTTACCGGGTATAGGGCCCATGCCTGAATGGCAGGCTGCATTGTTATTGGTATAGCTGCTTGGTGTTCTTTGTGGTTGATGCTATTATTACATGCCGTTAGTTATGGATCTTTGTGACCAGGGCTATCACGTCAAAAGATGAAGCTTATTATTACAGTGGAAGTATTTTATGAAGACAGCAATTATATGATGGAGCCTACTTATTACAATCATTGAGCTAGATACGATTATCAAGGCCACTAATTACTTCAGTATTTATAGAAAGAAAGTTCTTGTTAAGTTTACATTATGACCTGCGCCCCCCCCCTCTTCCCCCTCCCCCTTGGGGCTGTTTGGATTATCCTTGAATGCATCTTAGAGGTTTCCTTCACAGTAAAATGACAGTTACTGATATTTATATTGCTAACTATTATTTAGTAACAATATAGTGTTCCCAAGCTTACAGTCAATCAAATAATTATATTAGCTGGAACTAAAATTGTAAATAAGTAGAAAGTTTGCATTCTCACATTCCCATATTGGTGTTAATTTCTTTTGGTTGTAAACAATATATTATATTTTGCCCCTCTTTCCCCTTTTTTCCTTCTCCCCATATGTTACGCTCTGGCACATGTGAACGTGCCCAGAGCGTCTTGCGCAGTTTATCTTGTAAAATACTGCATATATCCCTATGCTCCATTAGCTTTCTAGATAATCTTCCCCCCCCCCCCTACTCATTCACTCGTTCATGTCTTCATATACCGATTCATTTATCCATTCATTCATTTACTCATTTCATTACCTTCATTTATATACTCGCCCATTCCCTCGCCTAAACAAGCTCCCCCTCATTCATTCATCCATTACCTCAATCACACTCCCATATACGTTGTGTTCTTTTAATGTCAATGTTTGCATACTATATTTTAACAATTCAGAGTACCATTTGTTCTTCCTTTGTCTACTCATTCATTCATCCACTTACTCATATACCCATTCATTCACTCACTCATACATTTACTCATCTATTTACTCAGTAACTAAATCACTTCTTTAGTTAAACATTGAAGTTTCGATTCAATTTTCAATAGACCATTGTTCACTAAATATTGCTATAGATCTCTTGTAAGTTGTGTACCAGTGACTTCTAGCGCGGTTTATCCTCATATATATACCGCAAAATTAATCATAGTTCTTTAAAATCTGCAAAAATTTTACATATGTAATCAAAAACCTACTATTTATTCATCCACTCACTCGTTCATCCACCTATCCACCCATTTAATCATATATCTATGTATGCTGGGTCTCTTTACTGTCATTGTCTATATATCATATTTTAGCAACCTGGGACCCAGATAATCTCTTCCCCCGCATACTCATTACCTCGTTCATATTTTCATATACCCACTCACCAACCCATTCATTCATTTACTCGTTTCATTATCTTCATTTATATACTCACCCATTTCCTCACCTAACTAGGCTTTCCCTCACTCATCCATCTATTACCTTAACCATATACCCATATGCGTTGTGCTCCTTTCATGTTGTTGTATGCATACTATATTTTAACAAATCGGAGTACCATTTGCTTTTCCTTAGTCTACTCCTTCATTCATTCACTTACTCATATACCCATTCATTCCCTCATTCATACACTTACTCATTTATTTACTCAGTAACTAAACCACTTCTTTAGTTACACATTGAAGTTTTGATTAAATTTTCTACAGGCTATCGTTCCCTAAATACTGTTATAGATTTCTGGTGAGTTGTATACCAGAGACTTTTAGCGCGGGTTATCCTCGAATATACCGCAAAATTAATTACAGTTCTTTAAAAATCTGTGACAACTTTGTATATGTACTAAAATGTTGTGCTTTCTCGTTTATCTTTCAAAGTTCACTATCTCTGTATATCTTTGTATACATGTTTATATTATGCTTGTATGTTAATTACTTACTGAAGAAAAGATGTAAAGCAAGAAAAAAAAGAAAAAATTGAGGTCTACTTTGGACTTGGAACTCTGAATTTGACATAATCTGGATTACTATTATCCTGGAAATGGAATACACTGTATGATTTGCTATATTTTAGTTCATTATGTGATGTTATACTTCTCATGTTTATATGTCATATCAATATAAACCTCAATAAAAATTATTTAAACAAAAAAAAAAAGATCTCTCAGACCACTGTAGTTACATCCATGCTTGTCAGCTTTAAAGACGTGAGGGCCTGTGAAATGACTTTACAAGGGCAATAGAGTCTCTTATAAATTTTACATTGGGCCTCAGTGTAGCAGTACCTTACCAAACAAAACAGACATACAAATGATTTCTAATTACATTTATGTAAATAATTTTTCAAGAGCAATTACAAAGTGTTGCGGTTGTACTTTATTGTATTTCCTCAATGCAGTATATTATGTATTGGGCTCTTCACATAACTATAGATGATAATTGCAGGAATGGCCACTAATGAAACTGTGGAAACTATATATGAAGCAATGACATAAGGTTTCAAACATGATCTCACCTAGATAATGAGGCCTTTCGAAACTCTTATACATCCAGCCCATAGCTACCAAGGGACAGTTTTGCAAATTATGAAATGCTCTAACAAATTTGTATTTTCACGTAGCTTTTAAAATCTATGGGTTATTTTTGTAAATGTTTGTGGCAAACTTTTCACCTACAATAGAATCTACCTGACTGCCAGTACATAAGTATTTTCAATGGATATAATGCCTGCAATTAATTTTTAGTATGCGCAAATATATAAATTGTTTTAATAGAAACAAATATAATTCATGCACATGCCTTTTTTAATCCATTTTTTAATGCTGTTATAATGATAACTTTTGAAACTGTTGAATCCCAATTAAATATAATTATTGTTTACATAGCACTGATTTATTTCAGTAGTTTCCAGTGTAAGGGGCATATTTATCAATGTGAACTGCTGGTGCAATGCTGCCCCACACAGATTTATGGCCAATCGGCTGCTAGCAGGGGGTGTCAATCAACCCGATCGTATTCGATTGGGTTGATTTCTGTTCGCGGCCTCAGAGCCAGCGGACAAGTTATGGAGCAGCGGTCTTTAGATCGCTGCTTCATAACTTCCGTTTTCGGCGAGCCTAAAAAAAGGGCATCAAGCTCCTTACGGTGCATGATAAATATGCCCCAAAGACTGTATTTAGTCATCTACTTTTAAATTCAGATTGTTTCCTTTCACTGTCTATCTTGGACACTGCAGTTATCAAATGTAATTTCAAAACCTATATTCTCTCCCTGCATTTACCCATTAATTTTGGGCTTGTGTGCTGTTGCTCATCTGATTGGTGTCAGTCTCTTATTGCTCTAAGCAGGTCAGGTGCTCTCTGGTGGGGAATCTGCTTTAGCCAGCAGCAGACAGTCTGATATTTTTCTTTCCTGCACCTGCACAAAATGACATCCCCATAAAGGGCCAGATTACGAGTGGAGAGTAAAATTGCGCTTGTGCTGGTATTTCAAGTGGCCCGCAAATCAAATGCGAGCTTGCGTTCACATTGCATGGAAGCTTTGCGCTCACAAGAGCGGGCTTCCATAGTCTTCAAAGAGACGCTGCATGTGAACTAGTGCAGGGAAGGGGGTAAGTCGCGCAGCAGATTGTAAATGAATATATACATATTGTATATATTTTTGTGTATATTCAGATATTAACACATAAATATATATGATTGGATAGAGTAAGAAGAGACTTACTCTGAAAAGAATACACTACTTAGCACTCTGGGTTTCTATATTGTGAGTAAATTTCAATTAGCACAGCACTTATATTAGACTTATGGAAAATGATAATACAACTTAACTTTTAATAGTTATTTTGTAAAATAGGAAAAATATTTTAAAACCACACTTAAGTATCCTCCAGTAGGTCATAATATGTATACAGTGACTGATGTTCAGTAAGAACCACAAGTCGGGAGCGAATAAATATACGTAATAGTGAAGCTCTTATCACTGGTCTGATTGTTCTACAGAGCTGTTACATACGTATTCAGCACTCGCTTATCTTATAGCATAGTCGGAGTCATAGCTTCTTGTATTTGCTATGGTTTATAATGCTATAGTTATATCCATAACCTGTATATTATAAGGTGCTGTTACCAGTATGTTCTGCCTTATTTTTAGCGTATCACCCGTAATAAGTTAAATAATTGTACAATTGTTTTACACTTTTACTTTACCATTTATTGAGTACTCTTTTGGACATATGAAGCATATATTGTTTTAGTCAGAATCGGGCTTATCTGTTCTCCTAACAGCTTATTTTTGTGTGACAAAATTGTAATTATTTTTTTTGTGTACAGATACCAATGCGTTAAGATGTACTAGGCTACTTACCTAATTAATATATAAAAACTGCTTTATGCTAAAGAACGTCAAGAACATCAAGAACCTCAAACAAAAGTACATCATAAACCACATGAATAAAAAGGTGTTTGTATATTGAATCTAGAGAACTATTATTCCTTAATATAAAAGTATAAAACCATCTAACAAAATGGCAGTTGCTACTTGAAAATTGTATACACAGTACATTGCACAACAGTGTTCTAATTATAAATGATACATTGTATTAATACACAATCGACTGCTCAATACACAACTAATTTCTCAGATACGCTAACGCATTGGTATCTGTACACAAAAAAATTACAATTTTGTCACTCAAAAATAAGCTGTTAGGAGAACAGAAAAAAATAATTAAAAAAAACTAAAATATACTATTTTTGGGGCACTTTCAGAAAATTAACCAGAGATCTGATCTCTCATTAATTTTCTGAGCACTAATTGCTACCAAGGGTGTGGCATAAATTAGTGATCTGCTTGTAATGTAGCCCAAAATGTTTAATAATGCATAATTGGGGGGAAAAAAAACTTTGCAATACACTTTCTTTCTTTATTTTGCCGAATTTTCCTTTACATTAAATTTAGAGATGCTGGAGTGTATTCTGTGGAATGCAGGACCCTTTCAATCCTACATGCTGCATAGTGATTGGTTGATGTATGCTGGAGCTCATCGGCCACATAAGTAAGATAACTTCATTGAATATTGTTCTAATACAATGACAGTATCAAATGCTTTTAACATTTATTGAGCATGCCGTTCTATTGTAATGTAGTGAATAGTTTCTGATGCATTAATACAAATGACTCTACTGTCCCTTTAACTTAGACCCCAGCATCTTGTATGGACACTATAAACTTGGATAATAAGAACTGCATTTACAGTGTTACATCACCATACCCTGTATTCTGTAACACTAGGGGTGAGTAATTTTTTTTTTTTTTTTAAAGTAGGAGTCATTAAGAAAATTGTGAAGCCAGCCATACACTTTTATGTCAAACAAGTTTGTGTCTATATAGATCTGTATAAAGAGCTAAAATATTAGGAGCCAGACGGAAAATACTAAAAGCTCTGATTTAATGAGCCCTGCAATATGGCATACTAACCTTTTCCACTAAAGTTTATTTTCATTGTGTTTGAAAATGTGACTATTTTATGTTTGCCATTGGGTTCAGTGTGATAGTGTTACTAAGCCTCAGTGCTTGACCCCATGAGTCGTCGATTAACGTCCCCTTTTAAAAAACTTCAATTATCTTAAATCATTCAACAATCAAAGAATACACAGACACCTGTTGATTGGTAAAAGTACTGGCCACAGCTTGTTAATTAAATAACACATTTAAAACACCAAATAAATAACTCTTTGAACCATATAAACTCCAATAACTCTGAAGATGATGGCTCCCAAACTTAATTAATGAATCTCCCTTTTCTTGTTGACCAGGCCGTATATAAATTCACCTGGACTTAAATAAGTCTGTTATTTCTTTAAAACCTCAAGCTCCAAGGAACCCCATGTCCAAGAAGCTACTTAACCTGCTCTCCCACCCCGTGGGGATGTTTTTTTTTTTTTATTAAATATTTTTATTGAGAGCACAGATGGGGTACAGAAAAAGAAAAAGGTGAAGACAATAGCAGCGGGGAACAGTCTCAACATCATAACAATAAAAGAAATATCTGTCATGGCGTTCCCTTCTAGAGAAAGGAAAAAACCATGGGACAAAAAGAAAAATCCAGCAACCCGACATTAAACAAATCATAACATTAAACTCTATAACTAGAATAAGCTGGACTCTTCACTATCTGTCCCGACTATGTCTTCCAATATGTCTCATCTGTGGACTTATTTTCTAATAAGAATTACTATACAACACATAAAACTAAAAAAAGAAAAAGAGAAAGACGGAGAAAAGAAGGAAAAAAAAAAAAAAAAAAAAGAGAAAAAAAAAAAAAAAAAAGAAAAGGTAAATACGCAAAAATTTATGTATTCTTATCAGCCTTCGAGTTTACAGTCGCATTCAATTCTCTAAGATAATGACTTGTTATACCTGCGGCAATTCCCCTCTTAGTGTTGCATTCATAACGTATTCTGTTGATCTTAACGGATAAATAATTTTCTTCTGTATATCTATTGCTTGGGAGTATATGAAATTTCCCACTTTTTAAAAAAAGTCTCGACTTGCTTACTTTTATCTTGTTCTATCATACATTGTTCTAGTTTCATTTGTTTAAAGATAAAGTTACTCACTTCTGCTATGGATGGTAATTTTTTTGAGATCCAAGTTCTCAGCAATAGAAACCTTGCCACCCCTATCACTAATTCAATAAATAATTTATTTTTTATTCTGGAGTCTGCCTGTAATAGGAAAAAGACTGTGTCTCGGGAGATTGATATCCCTGTTTTTAATATCCTTGAGAGTAGAAAACTTATTTTATTCCAATACTGCCTAACTAATGTACATTCCCAAAAATAGTGTACAATATCAGCCCCACTGTTACCACATTTCGCACATTTATCCTTAATTTGGCTGTTCCATCTTGACATGGCACATGGTGTCAGGTATGTTTGATTAAGCAGGAAGATATGTGCTTCTCTAAAATTGGTAGAAGTGAAAATCTTATTTATTTTATTAATACTATTATATATACGATCTTCATTACATTCTCTAAACCCCTTAAGTTGCCATTTTTTGACGATGAGCTTTAAGTTTAAGCTACCCTCCTGTCTCAAAGATTCATTGTACCATTTTCTAATCGAGAAATCTCCTGCTTTACTTAAATTAAAATTCAGCATAAGTGAGGGCCAATCCCAATCCTTATTTTGGAGGTGTAATAGCTTATTGGCTAGACTCCTTGTTTGTAGGTACGCAAAAAAAAATTTATTGGGTAAATCGAATTCAGCTCTTAATTCCTCAAACGTCTTAGTGTGCGGGTTTTCTGTGTTGAAATTAATCATTTGACCAATATATATCAATCCCTTACTTTTCCACCTATGGAAGACTGCAGATTTTAACGCTTCCGGGAAAAGGGGGTAGCCAGTAATTGTTAAATAATTAGATATTGTATAATTAACTTTTAATTTCTTGCAATACTGCTGCCATGCTTTTATAATGCTCATGACTGAGCTGATCTTTTTGATCTTCTTAGGAATATCTGCAACTTTAGTATGTAAAAGAGCCTTTAGAGAGTAGGGTTTCACTATTCCCTCTTCCAATAACCTTGCTGTATAATATTCCTTATCTAGCAGCCATTCCGCTGCAATTTTAACATGGCATGCTAAGTTATATTTCCCTATATCTGGGAGTGCAAATCCTCCAGATTCCTTTAAAAGACACAATATTTTGAGAGAGATTTTTTTTCTTTTCTTACCCCACAGAAAATCGATTATATTTTTATTGAATACTTTAATATCTGTGGACTTAAAGGGATACTAACCCCTCATTTTTTTCTTTCATGATTCAGATAGAGCATGCAATTTTAAGCAACTTTCTAATTTACTCCTATTATCAATTTTTCTTTGTTCTCATGTTATCTTGATTTGAAAAAGCAGTAATAAAAGGTTAGGAGCCGGCCCATTTTTTAGTTTAGCACCTTGGTAGAGCTGCTGATTGGTTTGCTACATTTAGCCACAAATCAACAAGTGCTACCCATGTGCTGAACAAAATATGGTCTGACTCAAAGCTTACAGTACTGCTTTTTCAAATCAAGATAGCATGAGAACAAAGGAAAATTGATAAAAGGAGTAAATTAGAAAGGTGTTTAAAATCTCATGCTCTATCTGAATCATGAAATAAAAAAATTGGGTTTAGTATCCCTTTAATGAGTAAAGGTAAATTCTGCATTTTATATAATATCTTTGGGAAGATGATCATTTTGATTAAACTAATTTTACCTGACAGGGCCAAGGGAATATATTTCCACACATTTAACTGGTCAGTAATTTTCTGAAAAATTGGTTTAACATTCAAATCATACCACAACTTAGGGTTCTTACTGAGATTGATTCCAAGATATGTAATCTGATCTACTACTTTATAGGGGAACAAAGTATTAGATTCTTTTTGTTTATTAAGCCATAGGAGTTCAGTTTTATTAAAATTAACTCTATAACCCGAAAAGGAGCTATATAGCTCTATTATGTCCATAAGTTGTGGTATGCTCCGATTGCTATTTCTCAAGAATATCAAAACGTCATCAGCATATAGTAGGATCTTTTCCTCTATATTATTACAAACAATCCCTTGCATCTCTTGACGAATTTTAATAGCTAATGATTCAATAGACAGGTTGAACAAGAAAGGTGACAAGGGACAACCTTGTCTTGTACCTCTTTTCAGAGCAATATCTGCGGATTCCACTCCAATCACTGAAATTACAGATATCGGATTTTTATATATTGCTTTGATATAGTTTAGAAAGGGGCCCGAGAAACCAAACTTAGACAGTGATGTGAAAAGATGATCCCACTGTACCGCATCAAAAGCTTTTTCTGCATCTATGGCTATTAAGGCTGCATCTTCTCTTATCTCCTGGTGTTTATCTGCCAGATCGTTAAAATATTCAATAATAATGCAAGCTTTACGTATATTGACCACAGAACTTCGATTATTCATAAACCCTACTTGATTTGTATGTATGATATTACCAAAAAAATTTTTTAATCTTTCCGCGACAATTATTGCTAAGATCTTATAGTCCACATTTAGTAGGGAAATAGGTCTGTATGCGTCTGGCTTCTCAGGGTCCCTTCCCTTTTTATATATCAAAATTGTATTTGCTTTAGTGAAGTTCTTTGACATGCTAGAATTCTCGGAGTAATACCAATTATATAATTTGGTCAAGTATGGTGCAATTTCTTTTTTTAAAATTTTATAGAACTCGGCTGGCAGATGATCCGGCCCGGGTGCTTTATTTAATTTAATCTTATTAATTGTTATTTCTACTTCTTCTATCGTAATAGGCTGATTAATTGTATTAACTTCTTCCAGTGTTATTTTAGGGGTAGTTATTGAATCCCAGAACCGCCTTTTATTCGAGCTGTCTAACTCAGATGCCCCTTAAAATTTGCTGTATATTTGGTAAAAGATCTCGTTTATTTCTAACGGGTCATGTATATATGTATCTTCCACTTTTATTACCGGTATTATATTAGTTTTTTTTTTCAGATTTAACTACTTTCGCTAGAAGACTGCCTGTTTTATTACCAAATTTCATAAACTTAGCTTTACTTTTGAGATCTTCTCTGATAGTTTCTTGTGTGTAGAATGTGTCCCTTTCTTGTTTTGCCTGAGTATACCTGAACCAGTTCTTTTTTGTAGTGCTTAATAGGTATCTATTATAAGAATTTATAACTTGATTTGTTAATTGTTCTTCCCTTCTCTTTCTTTTCTTTTTAAATGTGGCCATATAGCTTATTATTTCTCCCCTTAACACTGATTTAGCTGTTTCCCACAGTATTTCTATCCTATCTAGATATTCTCTGTTCAAATTTATAAAAATATTGAATTTTTCTCTTAACATAGCTACAAAAGATGCATTTTTCAGCATGTATTTCGGGAAGTGAAAGAAGTTTCTTTTAGGAACTCTTATTAATATTTCCTCTAGGGTAAGTTCTAGTGTAATAGGAGCGTGATCAGATATGATCACATCTTTTATGTCTGCCTTTGGGTTAGCCAACAATAAGGACTCGGATATCAGGAAAAAATCAATCCTCGATAGTGATTCTAGTGATTTTGATAAGCATGTAAATCTTTTTAAATCTGGATATTGGAGTCTCCAAATATCATGGACTTTAAGTGATTTTTTAAATGTATGCAGGATTCTCATTTCCTTCGAAATTCTGGAATCCTTTTTCCTACCTTTTGTGCTTTTCCTGTCTAATGGGAATCTAGGTGTTAAATTAAAATCACCAGCAATTATTAAATTTTTTTCATTATACTTTAACATTAATACCTGCAATTTATTCCAAAATTCCGGGTCCAGATTATTTGGACCATAGACATTACACAAAGTATAAATCTTTTTTTTTATTTCTATTTCGATAATAATATAGCGTGCATTGTCATCTTTTTTAACTTCAAGAATTTTATATTCTAGATTCTTGCCAAGTAGTATGGCTACACCCTTTTTCCTTTCTAAACATGGAGTGGCAACTACTTCTTTTACCCAATTAACTTTTAATTTAGCTAATTCTGTTGCCGACAACCTGACTTCCTGGAGAAAGGCAATATCAGTGTTTAATTTTTTAAGATTATTCTATGCAAGCTACCAACCACAGATTT
Source organism: Bombina bombina (assembly GCF_027579735.1). Lineage (NCBI taxonomy): Eukaryota > Metazoa > Chordata > Amphibia > Anura > Bombinatoridae > Bombina > Bombina bombina. Next base: position 1,213,282,199 of record NC_069499.1, on the reverse strand, counting down.
TCCAACACTACTAGACATATCCTTAACTTTATGAGAGGCTGATAAGAAGACAAAAAAAAAAAAAAAGAAAAAGGAAAAAAAAGAAAAGAAAATACAAATCAAAACCAGTTAAAATTTTAACGCTGTTCTCCTTTATGTCATAAATCCTGACAAACTGTGACATAATACTGTTTAGCTTCTTCATTATTCTGAAAAGATTTAAAGCCATCCTTGCCTCCTACTTTCAAGATAGCAGGATAGACTACAAATGCCTGTAACCCCTTTTGAATGAATTGCGAGCACAATTGTGACATTATTTTCCTTTTATTCGAGGTTTCCATTGAAAAGTCTTGAAAGATAAGGACTTTCCTGTCATCCAACAGGAGAGGTTCTGAGAGTTTTTTAAAATATTTTAAGATTTCAGCTTTGTCCTTATAGTTCAAGAATTTTGCTATCACTGGCCTAGTGCGGGATCTGCCCATAGGGTCTTCACCCGAATATTGCTTACTTGAACCCAGTCTATGTATCCGCTCAGCTATGATTTCTAGTCCTTCCCTTTGCATGCCCAGTTTCCTTGGTATTTCTTTGGTGATAAGTGCTTCTAACTCTCTATTTACATATTTTTCAGATATACCTATGAACCTTAGATTATTTCTTCTTGATCTATCTTCAGCAACATCTGCTCTGACTTGTAATTTTGCAATTTGTCTGGTTAAATCTTCAATCTTATTACTTTTAATAGTCAGTTGATCCTCTAGGTTCGATATTCTATTTTCTATTTCTCCTATTCTTGCATTAAAATGTTTTAACTCATTCGATACCGTTGATATTTCTAGTCTGAGATTATCAAACTGTGGCATCAATAAAGCAGAGATTTGAGTTATTAACATTTGTGTATCTATGTTAACATGAGGTGTGTTCGCACTATCTAAATTCTCTTGTATGGGATCGATTGTATTCTTGTTCTTATTTCTTTCCCTAGTTTTGGCTGACATTACAGCTGGGGACTTATCTTTTGAATTCTGGATAAACTTGTCCATTAATGATCACTTGTATTTATAAAAATGTACCACAGGAAGGGGAAGAAAAAAAAAAAAAAAAAATGGGGGGGGGGAGTGTGTGAGTGAAGACTAATGTGAAGAAGTGTTAGTAGTGAGTATGAGCCACTTGGGCAGGTGTAAATCTAAGTGATCAAGGACTAAACTAAAGTCTACAAAAGAAATAAAAAATAAGAAGTGTGAGATGGTGTCTTGGGTCAAAAGTGAATAAATAGTGTAGGAGTGTGTGAGGGAAGAGAGGGAAAAAAAAAAAAAAGAGAAGAAAATCTATATATCAAGTACCCAACAAGGGATAGATTGTAATGTTAAGCGCTATACAATTTTCTGAGCTAAGTTATTTCTTTGAGTTTAACCTCTTATCTACTTTTAATCGTTGTGGAGCCTTCAATCTTAAAAAAAAAAAAAAACAGAGTTCAAATTACTTTACACTCTTCTATTTTATCAATCTAGCCTATCAAGCCTTCCAAAAAAACCAATTTGAACCAACTGCTAGGTTTTTCACTGCATTCCCTACATTCTGTTCACAACACAAACCCACTGGATCAGGGTCCCAAACTTATACCCTAGCCACACTGTACATTCTTCACAAGGGTGAAACCATGGGTGTTTTTACAACATATAACAAAACTCTAAAGCTTAGTCATATACAGCACAGTTGGTCCTGGGTTAATATATCTTTGTCAGAAGGAATTAACAGTCTTTCCAAGTGTCACCAGCCACCTAGTTCTTCACTGGGTTCAACATTTTTAACACAACACAGTCCACTTGCATGCTAATCCCAGACTTTCACACCAGGCTTTCTGATTTTTCTTCCTGTTAGTATAGTGAAACTTTTAATCAGACTGTTATCACAACCAAGATCCGTGACCACTATCAGTATATTCCAAATACCAGCTAGTACCAGTTTCTTCACTGGGAGCTTCAGGCCTCAAACACGGCACAGAACTCTTACATACTTATCCCAGACTTGTACACTAGGCACACAGAATATTCTTCAGTATAGTGTATTATGGTATATTGCAGTTAAGTCCCCTCAAACTCAGGCTTTGCTTAATGCCTATAGAGTTGCACTTTTATGTGTATTATAGTTCTGAGCTAAGTAGTTAGCCCCCGGATTTTCTTTTCCTATTATATCTGTATTCTTTCTCTTTATTTTTCTTTTTTTTCAACAGCGCAGTGAGTTCAGATATAAAAGTGTAGGGTTTGTTGAATCAGATTGTGTGTAACAGTTTTCTTCACTGGGGCAATATATAGCACCTTCCTATAGGGGAAAGAAAACAGCCTGTTGGATTCCAGAGACCTGAGTCAGTGACTCTCTTTATACTGTCACACAGATATGGGCCATCACAACAACTTCCCCCTATAGAGTACCATGACCAGGGATCACGTTTCCAACTGAGTTCTTTGTCTAGTTATTTTTTTTTTCATTTTTTTTTCCCCAGCCAGCAATAACAGAAATTAGGCCAATAAAACAGATGAATACCTCGGGCCTTAGTGTTATCTCAATTGTTACCAGATATCAGTCACAGTCTTCCCTGCACCCAGACTAATAAAACTGCACACAGCCTATTCATATCCTCATAGTCAGAGAAAGAAAATAACCTTGCAGCGGCTTTTACAGAACATAATCTGATGTGTGAGTACTTATCTGAGAGGATGGCTTTCTCTTCTGTTATCGTCAGTCTTGTAGCTCCATGTCCATGTTCATGAGCATTTTCCTGAGCAGCGTTGCTCCTGCCAAAGAGCTTTACTGGCTGTGGGATATATTCGGTGGAGTGCCTTTGTTGTCTCTGTGTCACGTACCCGCTGAGCGTAGCCTGCCAAGGCTTCACGATGGTCGGTGAGAAGCGCTCCCAAACTGGTACTCTTTGCTCGGCTCTTTTGGGCCTGGAGCCTGTGACTGGCGGTTAGAGTATACACGGAGTATACACGGAGCAAACGCTAGCTTCGCGCCACTCCGATGTTACCGCCCACCGGAAATCCCCCAAAACACCCCGTGGGGATGTTAACCCATTCACTTATGGCCATAGTCAAATTGCAGAGGTGAGGGAACTAGCACCCGCCAAAGCTGTGACAATACATAAAACATTAAACAATGGGAGGGAGTGAAAAACTTTTTGCTGTCTATGAAAATTTTTCTGGAGATGGCCGCCCCACACTTCCTTATATAGCCTTCTCCTGGGACCCAACCCACTCAACCAAATATGGGACTAACTCCTCCCAGGGGTCAAAAGCCCCCTACGTTCCTTCGTATCCAGGGGCTGGCTTTCTGTTTGCAGCTTCTGCATTATATAAAAATGAAAAATGCTCACAGAATATAATAAGTGTTAACTGTGTATATTATTAAATGTAATATGCTTCTGAGTGCCTTAGCTGATTTCCATGTTGAGGATTGTTATTATCGTCTACTGTATTTGTATAGCATTGCAAAATTGTGTATCTCTGGATGCCATTTTAACCAAGAAACCCATTGGCTATGTGACGTTAAGGTGTCTATATGAAATATATTTCTGTATGTCTGAGGGTTTTTCTTTGAGTAGGAAAAGAGGAGATCAATAATTATGATCAATAATTGTGTGGCCTATGACTAAATTGATCTATGTAGAGATCCTAAACCTAGAGACTTAAGGGATATGAAACCCAATTTTTTTTCTTTCATGATTTAGAAAGAGCATGCATTTTTAAACAACTTTCTCATTTGTTTTATTCTCTTGATAATCTTTGCTGAAAAGCATATCTAGATAGGCTCAGTAGCTGCTGATTGGTTGCTGCACATAGAAGCCTTGTGTGATTGGCTCACCCATGTGCATTGCTATTTCTTCAACAAAGGATATCTAAAAAATTAAGCAAAATAAATAATATAAGTAAATTGGAATGTTGTTTAAATTTGTATTCTCTATCTGAATCGTGAAAGAATTTTTTTGGGTTTAGTGTCCCTTTAACTTCAGAATTAATTTATAGCTTGGTTTGGTTATAAACCTAATACCTACAATCCCCAATTTCCTGTAGGATATTTACAAAACTTAAAAAGCCTAGAACAGGGAATAGTGGTTATCAGAGGTTACCGATTGTAGCCCCCTCTTTTTATATAAACAAGCGAATCCTTGTACAGACAGATGAAAATACAAATGGCCTAACTCTTTTCTTTTAAAGACTTGGTATTGCAATACAATTGATTTGGTGTGTGTGAACCGTGTGTTCAAGTTAGAATTATTTCTCATAGGTCATTATTATGTCCATTTAATAATATCTGGTGATGAATCAGATGAGTGATTATAGAGAAGTTTTTCTGCCTTATGGTATACGTCACCCTAAAGGCTAAATTTAACTTTGGGTATTAAGACCAGTTCTCTGATAAGGCAACTTTTGGTGCAAGGGACTGTACTAGGCCTGCTGTGCTAGACTAACTCATAGAGATTGCTTTAGATGAGAATTCTGTATTGGTAGCTGATAAGTCTTACCAACTGAACTTGTTTTACATTTACACTAATACTACTGCAGTAATGGTTATGTAGCTCATAGATATCCTCACTGGCTCTGCTTTTAAGGTGAACATGGATGCTACAAATATAGCAAGAAAATGTTATTTTGTTCAGGGCATGAGACTTTTAAAGATCAAAAACTAAAATATGAAATGCCTTCATTTAGATGGAAAAAAGAAAAAGTTTACTACAATTCTCTTTTAGTTGGCCAGCTGCAGAATTTATAGAATGGGTCAGTTGTACAGCTGTATAATCGTGCTAGTAACTGGAAAATAAATACAATAATTTAGTGAAAAATTTGTTTTCCCTTAAAGGGACAGTTCACCTAAAAACTTTCTCCCCTTTAAATTATTCCCAATGATCCTTTATACCTGTTAGAGTGTATTATATTGGTTGCAAGTAGCTCCTGTACTCATATTTCAGCATTTGAAATAGCTGATTTAGCTTGTGGTTTCCCAACCTATACTGAAAGTTTTTTGATACTGGCGTATACGCTATTGACAAGCCTAAGTAAACACAGCCAGCAGAAGAGATTACATCCTCAGTTGGGGGCATGATAGTTAAGTAATAAAATGATAATTTTCCATTGTTCTCTCTATGTATTGAGCTTTGGTGTTCCAGACAAATATAAGATAAGGAAGCAAGTCTGTGTACATAAAAGTGATAACATAATGAGATCTGATATTACCTGAAGCTCAACCCATTGTAATAGGCTGTGGTTTCAAAGCACAAAACCAGCTACTTCAGATACACAAATAAACCCAAAAATGCAATTTCTCAAATATTTTATACTCTGCAGTTGGTATAACAAGTCATTTAAAATACATTTATGGAAAAACAATTTTACAGTGTACTGTCCCTTTAATGTGTTTCCAATGACTTGTACTAGCTGAGGAGTATACAATGTATGCAACACTACTTCTTTTAGATTTTTTTTCTATATGAAATAGATGTTTTTCCTAATTGAAACATAACACAATCAAATGGGTTGGGCTTTTAGGGAGAGCAGACATAATTATCTTATCTCTTTAGATATACACAAAGTCATACTTATCCTATATCTCACTGTAAACACAAAGACCAATGCTTACAGAGGACAATTTAAAAGGAGTATTTCTTTCATGTAATTAGCAAGAGTCCATGAGCTAGTGACGTATGGGATATACATTCCTACCAGGAGGGGCAAAGTTTCCCAAACCTTAAAATGCCTATAAATACACCCCTCACCACACCCACAAATCAGTTTTACAAACTTTGCCTCCTATGGAGGTGGTGAAGTAAGTTTGTGCTAGATTCTACGTTGATATGCGCTCCGCAGCAGGTTGGAGCCCGGTTTTCCTCTCAGCGTGCAGTGAATGTCAGAGGGATGTGAGGAGAGTATTGCAATGATCTCCTTCTACGGGGTCTATTTCATAGGTTCTCTGTTATCGGTCGTAGAGATTCATCTCTTACCTCCCTTTTCAGATCGACGATGTACTCTTATATATATATATACCATTACCTCTGCTGATTTTCGTTTCAGTACTGGTTTGGCTTTCTACAAACATGTAGATGAGTGTCCTGGGGTAAGTAAGTCTTATTTTCTGTGACACTCTAAGCTATGGTTGGGCACTTTTTTTATAAAGTTCTAAATATATGTATTCAAACATTTATTTGCCTTGACTCAGGATGTTCAACATTCCTTATTTTCAGACAGTCGGTTTCATATTTGGGATAATGCATTTGAATCAATCATTTTTTCTTACCTTAAAAAATTTGACTTTTTCCCTGTGGGCTGTTAGGCTCGCGGGGGCTGAAAATGCTTCATTTTATTGCGTCATTCTTGGCGCAGACTTTTTTGGCGCAAAATTTTTTTATATTTCCGGTGTCATACGTGTCGCCGGAAGTTGCGTCATTTTTTGACGTTCTTTTGCGTCAAAAGTGTCGGCGTTCCGGATGTGGCGTCATTTTTTGCGCCAAAAGCATTTAGGCGCCAAATAATGTGGGCGTCTTATTTGGCGCTAAAAAAATATGGGCGTCACTTTTGTCTCCACATTATTTAAGTCTCATTATTTATTGCTTCTGGTTGCTAGAAGCTTGTTCACTGGCATTTTTTTCCCATTCCTGAAACTGTCATTTAAGGAATTTGATCAATTTTGCTTTATATGTTGTTTTTTCTATTACATATCGCAAGATGTTCCACGTTGCAACTGAGTCAGAAGATACTTCAGGAAAATCGCTGCCCGGTGCTGGAGCTACCAAAGCTAACTGTATCACTTTTGGTATCTGTTCCTTCAGCTGTTGTTTGTATTAAATGTTATGACAAACTTGTTAATGCAGATAAAATTTCCTTTAGTACTGTTACATTACCTGTTGCTGTTCCGTCAACATCTAATACTCAGAGTGTTCCTGATAACATAAGAGATTTTGTTTCTAAATCCATTAAGAAGGCTATGTCTGTTATTTCTCCTTCTAGTATACATAAAAGTCTTTTAAAACTTCTCTTTTCAGATGAATTTTTAAATGAACATCATCATTCTGATACTGATAATGGTTCTTCTGGTTCAGAGGTTTCTGTCTCAGAGGTTGATGCTGATAAACCTTTGTATTTGTTCAAGATGGAATTTATTCGTTCTTTATTTAAAGAAGTATTAATTGCATTAGAAATAGAGGATTCTGCTCCTCTTGATACTAAAACTAAACGTTTAAATAAGGTTTTTAAATCTCCTGTAGTTATTCCAGAAGTGTTTCCTGTCCCTGATGCTATTTCTGAAGTAATTTCCAGGGAATGGAATAATTTGGGTAATTAATTTACTCCTTTTAAAACGTTTTAAGCAATTATATCCTGTGCCATCTGACAGATTAGAGTTTGGGACAAAATCCCTAAGGTTAATGGGGCTGTCTCTACTCCTGCTATATTTTTAGCGGATGTTGCTGCAGCTTCAACTTTTTGGTTAGAAGCTTTAGCGCAACAAGTAACAGATCATAATTCTCATAGCATTATTATTCTATAACATGCTAATTATTTTATTTGTGATGCCATCTTTGATATCATTAGAATTGATGTCAGGTATATGTCTCTAACTATTTTAGCTAGAAGAGCTTTATGGCTTAAAACTTGGAATGCTGATATGTCTTCTAAGTCAACTTTGCTATCCCTTTCTTTCCAGGGTAATAAATTATTCGGTTCTCAGTTGGATTCTTTTATCTCAACTGTTACTGGAAGGAAGGGAACTTTTTTACCACAGGATAAAAAATCTGAGGTAAATTTAGGTCTAATAATTGTTTTCGTTCCTTTCATCACAGCAAGGAACAAAAGCCTGATCCTTCATCCTCAGGAGCGGTATCAGTTTGGAAACCTTCTTCACTTTGGAATATATCCAAGCCTTATAGAAACCCAAAGCCAGCTCCTAAGTCCCCATGAAGGTGCGGCCCTCATTCCAGCTCAGCTGGTATGGGGCAGTTTACGTTCTTTTCAAAGAAATTTGGATCAATTCCGTTCCCAATCTCTGGTTTCAGAACATTGTTTCAGAAGGGTACAGAATTGGCTTCAAGTTAAGGCCTCCTGCAAAGAGATTTTTTTCTTTCCCGTGTCCCAGTAAACCCAGCAAAGGCTCAAGCATTTCTGAAATGTGTTTCAGATCTAGAGTTGGCTGGAGTAATTATGCCAGTTCCAGTTCTGGAACAGGGGCTGGGGTTTTATTCTATCTCTTCATTGTACCAAAGAAGGTCAATTCCTTCAGACCAGTTCCGGATCTATCAATATTGAATCGTTATGTAAGGAAAACCAACATTCAAGATGGTAGCTGTAAGGACTATCCTGCCTTTTGTTCAGCAAGGGCATTATATGTCTACAATAGATTTACAGGATGCATATCTGCATATTCCGATTCATCCAGATCACTTTTAGTTTCTGAGATTCTCTTTTTTAGACAAGCATTACCAGTTTTGTGGCTCTACCGTTTGGCTTAGCATCCGCTCCTAGAATTTTTACAAAGGTTCTCGGTGCCCTTCTGTCTGTATTCAGAGAACAGGGTATTGGTATTTCCTTATTTGAAAGATATCTTGGTACTTGCTCAGTCTTCACATTTAACAGAATCTCATACGAATCGACTTGTGTTGTTTCTTCAAGATCATGGTTGGAGGATCAATTTACCAAAAAGTTCATTGATTCCTCAGACAAGGGTAACCTTTTTAGGTTTCCAGGTAGATTCAGTGTCTATGACTCTGTCTTTGTCAGACAAGAGAAGTCTAACATTGATATCAGCTTGTCAAAACCTTCAGTCACAATCATTTCCTTTGGTAGCCTTATGCATGGAAATTTTAGGTCTTATGACTGCTGCATCGGAAGCGATCTCCTTTGCTCATTTTCACATGCGACCTCTTCAGCTCTGTATGCTGAACCAATGGTGCAGGGATTACACAAAGATATCTCAATTAATATCTTTAAAACCGATTGTACGACACTCTCTGACATGGTGGACAGATCACCATCGTTTAGTTCAGGGGGCTTCTTTTGTTCTTCCGACCTGGACTGTAATTTCAACAGATGCAAGTCTTACAGGTTGGGGAGCTGTGTGGGGGTCTCTGATGGCACAAGGGGTTTGGGAATCTCAGGAGGTGAGATTACCGATCAATATTTTGGAACGCCGTGCAATTTTCATAGCTCTTCAGTCTTGGCCTCTTCTGAAGAGAGAGTCGTTCATTTGTTTTCAGACAGACAATGTCACAACTGTGGCATACATCAATCATCAAGGAGGGACTCACAGTCCTCTGGCTATGAAAGAAGTATCTCGAATTCTGGTTTGGGCGGAATCCAGCTCCTGTCTAATCTCTGCGGTTCATTTCCCAGGTATAGACAATTAGGAAGCGGATTATCTCAGTCGTCAAACGTTGTATCCGGGCGAATGGTCTCTTCACCCAGAGGTATTTCTTCAGATTGTTCAAATGTGGGAACTTCCAGAAATAGATCTGATGGTTTCTCATCTAAACAAGAAACTTCCCAGGTATCTGTTCAGACCCCGGGATCCTCAGGCGGAGGCAGTGAATGCATTATCACTTCCTTGGAAGTATCATCCTGCCTATATCTCTCCGCCTCTAGTTCTTCTTCCAAGAGTAATCTCCAAGATTCTGAGGGAATGCTCGTTTGTTCTGCTGGTAGCTCCAGCATGGACGGATTCTTTTTCGGATGGCCTCTTGCCAACCGTGGGCTCTTCCGTTAAGACCAGACCTTCTGTCGCAAGGTCCTTTTTTCCATCAGGATCTCAAAGCTTTCAATTTAAGGGTATGGAGATTGAACGCTTGATTCTTGGTCAAAGAGGTTTCTCTGACTCTGTGATTAATACTATGTTACAGGCTCGTAAATCTGTATCTAGAGAGATATATTATAGAGTCTGGAAGACTTATATTTCTTAGTGTCTTCTCATCATTTTTCCTGGCATTCTTTTAGAATTCCGAGAATTTTTTTTTTTACAGTTTCTTCAGGATGGTTTAGATAAAGGTTTGTCCGCAAGTTCCTTGACAGGACAAATATCTGCCCTTTCTGTTCTTTTTCACAGAAAGATTGCTAATCTTCCTCATATTCATTGTTTTGTACAAGACTTGGTTCGTATAAAACCTGTCATTCAGTCAATTTCTCCTCCTTGGAGTTTGAATTTGGTTCTGGGGGCTCTTCTAGCTCCTCCTTTTGAACCCATGCATTCATTTGGACATTAAACTTCTTTCTTGGAAAGTTTTGTTTCTTTTGGCCATCTCTTCTGCCAGAAGAGTCTCTGAATTATCTGCTCTTTCTTGTGAGTCTCCTTTTCTGATTTTTCATCAGGATAAGGCGGTGTTGCGAACTTCTTTTGAATTTTTTCCTAAGGTTGTGTATTCTAACATTAGTAGAGAAATTGTGGTTCCTTCATTATGTCCTAATCCTAAGAATTCTAAGGAGAAATCATTGCATTCTTTGGATGTTGTTAGAGCTTTGTAATATTATGTTGAAGTTACTAAGTCTTTCCGAAAGACTTCTAGTCTTTTTTTCATCTTTTCTGGTTCTAGAAAAAGCCAGAAAGCTTCTGTTATTTCTTTGGCATCTTGGTTGAAATCTTTAATTCATCATGCCTATGTCGAGTCGGGTAAAACTCCGCCTCAAAGGATTACAGCTCATTCTACTAGGTCAGTTTCTACTTCCTGGGCGTTTAGGAATGAAGCTTCGGTTGATCAGATTTGCAAAGCAGCAACTTGGTCCTCTTTGCATACTTTTACTAAATTCTACCATTTTGATGTATTTTCTTCTTCTGAAGCAGTTTTTGGTAGAAAAGTACTTCAAGCAGCGGTTTCAGTTTGAATCTTCTGCTTATGTTTTCATTAAACTTTATTTTGGGTGTGGATTATTTTCAGCAGGAATTGGCTGTCTTTATTTTATCCCTCCCTCTCTAGTGACTTGCGTGGAAAGATCCACATCTTGGGTAGTCATTATCCCATATGTCACTAGCTCATGGACTCTTGCTAATTACATGAAAGAAAACATCATTTATGTAAGAACTTACCTGATAAGTTCATTTCTTTCATATTAGCAAGAGTCCATGAGGCCCACCCTTTTTGTGGTGGTTATGATTTTTTTGTATAAAGCACAATTATTCCAATTCCTTATTTTTTCTTATCACCCCACTTCTTGGCTATTCGTTAAACTGATTTGTGGGTGTGGTGAGGGGTGTATTTATAGGCATTTTAAGGTTTGGGAAACTTTGCCCCTCCTGGTAGGAATGTATATCCCATACGTCACTAGCTCATGGACTCTTGCTAATATGAAAGAAATTAATTTATCAGGTAAGTTCTTACATAAATTATGTTTTTGTGCCCCTGCCCCCTGGTAGTGTGATTTCTTCTGTACTGTCTTGTTTACAAAGCTTTTCTATGACAATTGTACTGAAATGTCAGTGTAGAAGGCGATTTCAAAAGGCAAACTCATCTATTTGAAATGACAAAACAAAGGTAAATTAGCCATTTAAAAACAATTTCATTCACTCCAGCAAGCAGAATCAATAATTGGGAGGACATTAAAGGGGATAAAAATCACAATACACAATAATAAGCATTAAGTTTGGCAGCAGGAGTCAGATTAAAAGAACAAAAAGAAATGTGTTACCAGAAAATCATTATTTCTGTATTGTATTAAATAAATATCTAAAAAATACTCAGTGGTCTAAAAAGAACCCACCGTCTCTCAGAGGGCTTCATAGCAACCAGAAAAGTTGTCATGATTTCTATGTTTAATCTTGATAAATTATAACCTTAATATGACATCACATTTTCAAATTATAGAGATTTAAAGGAAATACTTGATTAGGCTACAAAGAATAGGAATAGATTTTAACCTATTAATGAAAGGATTTACTCTGGGGGTGGGGGGTGCTTACCTGATTAATTTATTTCATGATGGGAAGTGTCCACGAGCCAGCACAACTGGGATTAAAGTCCAGTCCTACAGGAGGAGGCAACCCCCCCCCCCCATAATACTTTCCTATGATTGCTTAGCTATATATATGGCCAAGAGAGAGGAGAAAGTAGGAAAGGAAAGGCAGGGTAAAAGAAGTGTAAACTGGTGCTGCCGTCAACTGTTATTGAAAAACCAAGGGTGGGTCTCATGGACTCCCACCATCATGAAAGATATTAATTTATGAGGTAAGCATACATTTTGTTTTCTTAATAAGATGTTGAAAGTCCACATGTAGGGTCCTATACCCAAGCATTGATGTCCACAAGACCACCATGAAACACAATTTTTTTTTCTTTCATGATTCAGATTTCCCTTTTACTTAATATCAATACCCAGGTATTATTTTTTAACAAAGAATAACAAGAGAACAAAGCAAGTTGGATGATAAAAGCAAATTGGAAAGTTATTTTAAAATCACATGCTCTATCTGAATAATGAAATACAGCCTGAGAAGAGGCAAACGTGTCAATATGGTAGAATTTGGTCACAAAAGGTGACCAAGTAGCTACTTTGCACATCTATTCAATGGAATATTATTTTTTAAAAGCCCATGACATGGCAACTACTCTATTAGAATGAGCAGTAATTCATTCAGTCGGATACTTCCCTGCTTCTAGGTACGCTACACAAATCAAAGCTTTAAGTCATACTCCCAATGTAATTGCAGTAGCTTTCTGTCCCTTGCCTAAGAATTGGATAAACAAGGAAGAAGAAATTCTGATTCTTTAGTGGCTTGAAGATATAATTTCAAGGCCCGCCCAGTCTACATCCAAGTTATGAAATAATCTCTCTCTAGCATTGTTTTGGTGCTGGACAGAGAGATGGGACTAAAAGTTATTAATTGATGTTTTCAGGAAACGACCTTAGAAAGGAAAGAGTAATTTTGTTCTCAAAACTGCTTTATCCTGATAAAAAAAATAATCAAGTAAGGAGAATCACAAAATAGAGCAGAAATCTCATATCTTCTTCTGGGTGAGGAAATGGCTAAGACAATGAGAGCCTTTCAAAACAAACAAAACCTTTTAAGGCAACATTTGAATGTCCAGACTATGCATAGGTTCAAACGGCTGAGCATGAAGAAACCCTCAAGACCAAGTTACGGTTCCACAGAGGGGAAGCAGGCCTGATAACTGGTCTTATCCTGAACAAATCATGAACAAAGGCTTGAATGTCAGGAAGTCTTTAAATCTTCTTGTGATACAAGATTGAAAAGGCAGAAAGTTGGCCTTTTAAGGGAACTGGCTGATAAATCCTTATCCAGATCATCCTGAATTTTTTTTTTATTTTTTTAGAGGAAACGCCAAGGCTGGCTTGAGGACAATTGTACCAGATCTACGTACCCAGTCCTGTGAGGCCTTGCAAGAGCAATTGAAATCACTAAATCCCTTTCCTGTTTTGTCGTGGCTATTTGCCTCGATAGTAAAACAAAAGGAGGAAAGAAGTAAATCAAAGTAAATGACCAGGAAATCAATAGTGCATCAAATAAAGACACTTGTGGATCTTAAGATCTTGTATAATACTGGGGTGGCTTGTAATTCAAGAGAGAAGTCATAAAGTCTATGTCTTGCTTTCGTAAAGAGGCACGCTAAATCAAGATTGGTGGACTTCCGGTAGGAGGGACCAAGCGAGCAGACGCGTGTGAAGTACGCAGCCTGCTTCCAGAGGCCTAAGAAAGGAGCCGCGGCATCGAGTGCCTATAGGCGGGCCCAAACCACCCAGCCCAGGACCCGTATTTGCCGCCAAGGAAGCCGATAGCCCTGCAGAGCCTGCTTACACTGGCCTATACGGCCCATCTACAGTGAGCGCTACGTAAGCCCCCAGAGACACACGCTGCCCGCCAGGACCCAAGGAGCAGTTGGTGAGCGGGAGTAGCAGCGGGAAAGGTGTCACAGACATCAACTTCTTGGCCCAGGAGGAAAGGAGACAAGTGTTTCTTGTTTACCAGCTCAGAAAACGGTCCAAAGGGACTCTGAGCATAACATCACCTCAAGTCTATATATTTGAAGTAGACGCAGGAGAGAAACCCCTGTCGTGTGGAGGAACCACAGAGCTTAGAAATAACTCTACTGAACAAGATAAGTTTGAACTTGTTTTTATTACTCGGTAACTTTGATGAAACATTGATTGCATATATATGGTAGGGGGGGGGTGGGTGTCAGGTGTAGAGCTACATTGCGAACATATTTGAGCTTCTGCGAGGGTAGGGCCTGACGCAGGTTACTTATCCCCCCCCCCCTTCCCAGTGCATTACAACCCCTAGAAGGGAAAAGGACTTGATTGGAGGTTACCAGCATACTGGGAATTATTACTTCCCCTGTAAGGAAAGACGGTAAAGAGAGAACTAATAAAGAAGAGAGGAGCAATTAATGGCCTAAAAGGGGAAAGAGAGAGGAAAAAGAAAAGGAGATCTTTTAAAGCATAAGTTATTGGCTGGGGTTGCTGCTGGAAAAGAAAGGAAAAGAAAGCCCAGAGAGACGTTTTTCTTTTCACTACTGAATTAAAATGTGGGAATTATAAACATTCTTAAGCAACTTCTGCCATAACAATACCATTAGTGGAACTATTAACATTCTTGTACAAACATACTGGTCAAAGGAACCTTTAGTGAACATGGCCCCGTGTTAACCCTGGGTTGATAATTTTGTTATAGGGTTAAAAACCACGATAACATGTAAATAACTATAACATTAAGTAATACCATATATATCTTACCCTTAGATACTTAAAATATTTTGGTTTGGTGTATTAGTTAAAGTAATATAGGGTTAAAAGCTAAGGTGAAAAAGGTGATAATATATAAAAAAGTTAGCTTTAATACCCAAGTCAAAAACCACTACAGGATCTAAACCTGCAAGCTTCTTTTGTGTTTTGTTTTGTTTTTTCTTTTTTTTTTTTTTTTTTTTTTTATTATTATTATAAGTAGTATATAATTTAACATTGAATTTTCCTGTTGGGATTTTCCTTTTTGTTAGACAAGGGCAATAATTATCACGACATTATAGAGCAGATAGAAAAATGTAAATATAAGGCCTACCCTGTAAGAAGTGGTAAAGGATCTAGGTGATAAGGTCAGATATATACACCACACAGAGTGATTGAGAGATCTATTACTGTCTTACCTCTAGGACTAAGGATTTTACATTCTCCTATGTGTCTATATCTATAACTACTGACTGTTCATAAGGTCTTATAAGTAAAACTTGGCAAAAGAGGAAAGTTGGAAAATTAACTAAATCTAAACCAAGGGTCACTAAACATTGTATATGCTATAAATAGTTTGGAATAGTAGAAAAGCCTTGTTTCTAAGTCTTAACTGCTAAATCTAGCTTAATATTGAACTATTTTATTTGAATTCTTTCTCAGAGACCCTTAGTAAAAAAACAACTATTATCGTGGCTGGTAAGTTAGACAGAAAAGTAAAAGCAACTATAGAGGTCTTATATGTAAAAGTGTGGTAAAAGAGAATTTGTGCTGTATGGGTTAAGCCTGAACTTAAGAAACTACCTAAAATAGGATTGCTACATATAATTTTAAAATTTTGGAAAGTATAAACCCAACTCACTTATATATAACTCCCCCCTCTAAGCAGGCGACAAGAGTTTAAATTAGATTTTTGCAGATCTCTGTATTTGATAGTCATAATATAGATGGTCTAAAAAAAAAAAGGAAAGTACATTATACACACAAAATTAATCTTAAATCCTGAAGTATAGAGTACGCAAAACTTGAACAACATATATTCAGCTTACACAGCTGAAGGTAGAAGGGAAAAATAGCAATCACGGACAAATATACCTAGGTTCATTCAAAGGGGCAGTTTATAATCTAACTTAACTTGGAGAAGTTATTTGTACCCCCTTATCAACAGAGTAGGGCCTTAAACACCCTCAAGAATAAACACACAGTCTGGTCTTATTTATTAACACATAGTCACAATTTCTAAACATAAGGGGATATCACTTAACTGAGGGGCAAAAGAGGAGAACACATATATATTTATGGAAAAATATTTAAATAAAAGCAAAATCACTTCACCAGGTATGTCTTCCAGAAGTAAAAATCAAGAAAAAAAAGGGAATAAAATTTCACAGGAATCACACGGGGGAATAGGGGAAATGAATCTTGCACAAAGTTCTAACAATGAAGAATTGATTAAACAGCTTGACGCACTATTTACACCCAAGTTTGACTTAATACAGAATAATATCACCTCACTAACACTTGAAGTAAAACAATTTGCAACCAGACTCACATATGCAGAACAAAGAATATCAGATATTGAGGATGGGGCCCTACAGAGGGAACAGACACTACGCACTATGTCCACCCAGATTGAAAATATGAAAAATAAACTTGAGGACCTAGAAAATAGGGCCAGAAGAAATAACTTGCGCCTTATTGGCCTGACGGAGGATATTCAGGAGAAAGATCTCAAGAGATTTGTGGAGGTAGATTTAATGGGGCTATTGAATATTGGAGCTGAAGCTCAAAATATAACATTTGAGAGAATACATAGAATAGGCCCTGAAAGACAAGACGAGGGAAGGAATAAAACAGGTAGACCGGTTATTATGAAACTGCTGAATTTTCAGAAAAAAGTTAAAATTATGAACGCTTATCGGAAGGCAAATGGTGAAATTAATTATAAGGGTAGGAAACTTTTTTATTGTTTAACGAGTTTTCTTATGAGACATCTAATAAACGGCGACTACTTGCGCCAATATGTACCAAACTAATACAAGAAGGATGGAGACTCAGACTTCTATACCCAGCTAGACTCAGTATACATACTAATGCAGGGAATAGGGTATTCACGGATGTAGAGGAAGTTAATGAGTTTCTTAAAGACCACAGAGACGGCCTAGAGAGACAACAAGGCCTTGCATTATGAATCTTGCTCCCTCTCTCTTGAAACTTTTTTGTACTGTTTTTTTTTTTGCTTGTTTTACACATAAAAGAGTGTAATGTATATAAACTTTGTTTTTAGAAAAATGTTTAGAATAAAATTGAGGTATGGGGAAAACTGGAAGGAAAGAGGAAGATTTCCACTGAAATAAATGGAATTATTGAAGTTTTGGTAACCTATAGTGATAGTTTAGAAAGACATAAAAACTGCCCCCCTTTTTTTTTTTTTTTTTTTTTTTCCTGCTCTTCTTATTACTTGCTCCTTTCCTTCCCCCCTTCTCCCCATTTTTTTCTCTTGTCTGCTATTAATGGTGCTCTACCCCACAAACATATCAATAGTCATGGATGTATCACATTGGAATCAGCTAAACCCATATATTTGAGAAAATGAGTCTTAAAGTAATATCCTGGAATATTGGCGGAGTTACATCACCTATGAAACGTAAATCTATTCTGAGATACGCAAAAAAACTAGGTGCCCAAATACTGCTATTGCAGGAAACACATCTAAAAGGTGAAGAGGCGATTAAATTAAAAGGGGGATGGGTTAAAGAGGTTATATATACCACAGGGCATCAAAGGAAAAAAGGAGTGGCTATTCTGTTTAGCAAAACAATAGACTATAAAATTGATAAACTAGTGAGAGACGAGGAAGGAAGATATATTATACTGGAAGTTGAAATAGCGGACAGAAAGATTGTTATATGCAATGTTTATGGTCCAAACGAGGGGGATGCAGACTTCTGGCAAAGCTTACGGGATAAGTTGTTAATATACTCTGGAAATAATATAATTATAGGAGGAGATTTTAATATTGCTCCTAATACCACATTAGATAGAAGTAGATGTAGCGTAGACCAAGTAATAAGGCAAAAATCACTAGATAAATCTACAATAGCAAGAAGAAAAAGAGAGTCCCTTCTTATAAAGAGGTTTCAACCAGATTTAAAATTAATTGATATATACAGAATTAGACATCCTGATGAAAGAGAGTATACATGTCTCTCGAAATAAAAAAAAACTTTAGAATAGATTACTTCCTTATCTCAGAGAAGTTAATAGACTGTATCCAAGAAACACTTATCGACATGATAACTATATCAGATCATGCCCCTATTTCAATCATATTAGATCCTAAACAAAAGAGTAGGAAATTCAATCAGTTCTTTTTTCCGAAATATTTAATAAAAAATAATAAATTTATAAACTTTTTAAAATCTAAGTGTGCTGAATATAAGCAGTTTAATATTAGTTCTTTTGACAAAACTCATATATACTGGAATGCCGCGAAAGCTGTACTAAGAGGCGAGATTATGGCATACCAAATAAAACAAAACAAAAAAATGCATGCATATAGACAGCAGATAACTAACTGCTTGATTAACAAATATTCTAGCTATATTCAGGCAAAAACTGTAGAAAACTGGCAGCAATATATTCAGGCTAAAAAAGATAGAGACAATTACCTTATGCAAAATGAAATCGGAGAAAATATAAAATCTTGCGCACAGTTTTATAGGTACAGTATGGTAACAAGGTGGGCAGCTTTCTAGCACAAATTGATAAAAATTATAAAACTAAAAGCTTTATAAAAAAAATCAAAGACAAAGACCATATATGGACCCACACCGAGGACATACAAAAGGCCTTCCTTGAATACTTTACGGAGCTCTACTCAGCACAGCATATTAATCTTAATATGAAGGAGACATTTTGGAACTCCCTGACATTTCCAAAATTAGAAAGTAACTGTCTAATAAAAATTAACGAATCTATTACAGAAGATGAAATAAGACAAACAATCAAAGCAATGGCAAATAACAAAGCGGCAGGTCTGGATGGTCTCCCATCCGAATTCTACAAAATTCTTATAGATGAAATAACTCCCACATTGAATGCTCTGCTGAATGGGCTCTGGAGCGGACAATTGGAACCATCAGCTGATTTTAATGAATCTACAATAATAGTAATACCTAAACCGGGAAAAGATCCACAATTAATAGACTCTTATAGACCTATCTCATTACTCAACATTGATTATAAAATACTGACTAGTATATTAGCCAAAAGGATACAGGTTTTATTGGACACAATAATACACCCCGATCAAACAGGTTTTATGAAAGGGAGGTCTTCAAATGTTAATTTAAGGAAGGTCTTTTTAACAATCTCAGATCAATGGTATAATGATAAATATAATAAAAAAGTAAATGAAGAGGACATCTCAATAGTATCACTGGATGCAAGCAAAGCCTTTGACTCTGTCACATGGGACCACCTTGTTACCTCTCTTATAAAATTTGGATATATAGGTAATAGTCTTAATTTAATTAAGAAACTTTATAGTGAGTCTAGGGCCGCGATAGTTATTAACGGTAACAAAACATCTTATTTCCCCCTCTTAAGAGGGACAAGGCAGGGATGTCCTTTATCGCCCCTAATTTTTAATATTGCTCTGGAACCTTTACTGATTGCTCTTAGAAGCAATATACAAGGGATTGAGATAGGTGGCAAGAGAATACAGATGGCGGTTTATGCAGATGATCTATTGGTATTCTCTAGAAATTCAAACAAAAATTTTAACAAAATATGCCAGATTATAGAAAATTACGGCTCTTTCTCAGGGTATCATATTAATCAGTCTAAATCTGAAGTATTATGGCTTCAAAAAAATCAGAAATCAGAAACAAAAATATTTAAAGAAGTAACTAAATATATGACATATTTGGGGGTTAAAATATCTAGTGATCCTACAGAATGGTACGCTCTGAATATTGGCAATGGTATTAGACAATTTTGTGAAACCCTCAAAAGATGGAGCTCTCTCCCACTTTCTATCTCTGGTAAAATAAATTTGCTTAAGATGATAGCACTCCCAAGGTTATTGTATCTTTTTCAGAATATACCTTTTTTAATTAAGAAACATGAGATTAAGATAACTAATCACGCAATTAAAGAATATATATGGACGAACAGAAGGCCTAGACTTAGCTACCAAAAATTAGTATTTAAAAAAGAACATCTGGGCCTGGGCCTCCCTAATTTAGTAATAAATAACCTTGCAGCAGTGACAAAGATTGCTTTAGATTGGCTCTTGGAGAGTAATCATTTTACTTTACTAGAGATAGAAAGTGGTTTGATAAAACCTCTCTACTTAAAAAATATTCTCCATCTAGAGGTTAAAAATCTTCCACCCTATGTTAAGAGTAGATCTCTTTAGGGATACTGTAGTAGCATGGCACAGAACATGTAAATACTTAGGTATATATCCCTATGCAACACGTTACTTATCTATTAAAGGAAATTCAGAATTTAAACAGGGTCTCTCCTCCAAAATATTCTCAGTCTGGCAAGAAAAGGGATTATCTAATGTTATCCAATTAATAAAAAATAATCAGGGTACAATTCAGGTTGAAGATTTCGAAGTAATTAAAAATAAATATCTCCTTTAAGAGAAGCATTTTTTCATTTTTTTTACAAATCAGGCACTATTGTCTGAAACTAATGCAAATACAAGGGAATAACTGGGATCTCTTACCACTAGCTCCGGTAATTAATCTCATTAAAAATGGTAAATATTCTATATCATTGTTATATAACTTAATAAATAATATAAATTATAAACAATATATTGAAAATGGAACTGCAAAATGGAGAGAATTATTCTTTCCGAACCTCACCACGCAAGTAATATTTAAAAGTGTGGAGAGAGTGGAGGAGGCATCACTAGCTATCCCTATGCGTGAACAGCATGTAAAGTTAATGTGGATGGTGTATATTACACCTGAGAAGATTGCCAAATGGGGTGGCACGGGGGAAGGAACGTTTTGTACTAAATGTAGACAACCAAAGACAAATTTGATACATAGCTTTTGGCTTTGCCCTAAGATACAAAGATTTTGGGGAAAGATAAATTACTGGCTAAGCAAAGTTTATCAAAATCAAATTTTCTTACAACCAGAACAGATTTTTTTCTTCCAGTATAAAAAAGAACAGTTGCAAAACAGGAAATTTATAACGATGGTAATATTGTTAGCAAGGAACCTTATATTGAAAGGATGGAAGAATGCGAAATCACCCTCCTTTGGGAATCTTGGGGAAACTATTCACCATCAATTTCTTATAGAACTACAAGATACTTTATATCATATTGACACTAACACAATACGTTTTTTTAATA
Source organism: Bombina bombina (assembly GCF_027579735.1). Taxonomy (NCBI): domain Eukaryota; kingdom Metazoa; phylum Chordata; class Amphibia; order Anura; family Bombinatoridae; genus Bombina; species Bombina bombina. The sequence goes on along the minus strand of NC_069499.1, from coordinate 1,213,261,133 downwards.
AATGGGAGAATTGGATTAAAACTAGGGAGATTGAAGAGCAGAAGAAAATAATCAGAAATTTTAAAAATACAGTTTATATGGAAAATTGCAGACTGAGAGGAGAATGGCTTTTTGAAGAGGCTGATTAAATCGGATTTCAGACTGGGGGGGGGGGGAAGGAGGAGAGAGAAGTCCCTTTTTTTTTATCTCCTTTTTTTTTTTTTTTCTTCTTCTTCTTCTCTCCCCGGGTACGGATTGGGAGTTGGGTGGGGAAATTTAGATATCTCAGTAATATGTGTTTCAAGATATTATAAATTCAAATTGATTGTCTCTTATATAGAACTTAGGGGGAAAGGTATCAATATAGATTTATTTGTGGTTGAAAAGGAGAAAAGACAGAAGGTATGCTAGATATTTTCTTTCTCTCTGGCAAATAGGAAAGGGAAAATGTTATCTCTTCTCTCATTATTGTTACTGTTATGTTTCACTGATATGCTTTCTCTTTATTAGATTTAATTTATGAAATTGGTCAATGTAGAGAAAATATATACTCTATCAAATATTAGTTGAAACAAAAAGTATAGATTATGAAAATGTTATACTATGACCTTGTTAAAAATCTGGAAATATTGATTGTTCAGAGTTTGTATTTGATGTATGAAATCAATAAACCTTTTGGGGAAAAAAAAAAAATCAAGATTGGTGAGTTTGCTACAAATTTAGAGACGTTCTTGTCTTGAAGTCTAAAGAGATCTTCTAAGACGTACTTTTAAAATCTCCATCCCACTGATGCAACATTTGAAGCTTCAAAGAACGTAAATGGAGTATGGCAAAAGTAATGGCATCTGAAATTGATACTATTAGACCAATTACTTCCATGCATTGAAGCAGTGTAGGAAGAAGAGTTTGGAGAAGCCACAAAGCTTCTGCAGTTTATCACAGATGTTCACAAACTCGGAGTTAATGGCAAAGCCCAGAAAGGCAACTTTGGTATGTGGTAGTAGAGAGCTTTTTGGGAGTTTAATTTTTCAACCATGGGAACTGAAGAAACTGTTTGTATGTTCCTGAGCCATCTGAAAGAAGCAGCCTGTATCAGCTAGACATAGAGCCCTGACTCTCACTTCATACAAAAGAGATCCAAAAATACATTTGAGAAGATTCTTGGTCCTGCTGCGAGACCAAATGGGAGTGGCACACATTGGAAATGCCTGTTTAGGCTAATCTGAGAAATTTTGTATGATCCCTGTGAATAGGGATATGCAAATAGGCATCTTTCAACCTCCTGCACTAAAGGTGATGGATATGTCTCAATTTTAAAGTTATAACTTTCAAAAAATGTAAGCAGAGTTTTGAGATCCTAGATCAGCCTGCATGTCATGTCTTTCTTTGGAACAATGAAAAAAGGCTTGAATAGAACCCATGGATCTGTCACCCCCACGCATGGGACCAGAGCAATTACTCCCATGGCTTCCATGTCTGTTACACATGCCAAGAAAGCGCTGGCCTTTAAATGATCTTTTGGAACATAAGACAGTGGAATCTTCCTCGAGGAGGGCGAGATCCAAAGCCTATGCAGTACCCATAAAAAAAATTATGTTCATTACCCAAGGAACTTAAACAGAATTTTCTCCAAGCCTCCTGAAAAAAGTGTTTGGGCTTAAACCAAGAGAAACCAGGCTTCCATATAGACTTGGAGGTGTCTGAAGACACTGAAGAGGATTAGCTTTGCGTGTTGGAATGAAAAAAGGAGTAAATCGTCTAGCGAACTTACCCTGCTCTTAGCTTTTTTTTGTCTTGCAGCAGGAACTGTAGCAATGGTAGTATCTAGTCTAGGTCTAAACTAGATCTTTCACTGAAATAGGAGGGAAAGAAGTTTGCCTTTACCTATTATATTAGCAGACCATGACTTCAGCCATAAGGCTCTTTAAGCCAGTCATATCAACAATCTGCATTTATGCAAGTTCTTTCAACAGCTGCAACTCAAATCAGACTAATCAGTCTTGAACAACCTCAAGCAAGCCTGAATTTTATCAAGGGAAGCTTCTTGATAAAAAAAGGTCAGGGACGCTGTCACACCATACTGAAGAAGCTGCAGATAAGTAGACTACACTAACAGTTGGAGGACGCATATAGCCTACCTGCTCAAAGGATCTCCTGAGGAAACCTTAAAGTGAAAAAAAGGATTGTTAGCATACCTAGTCAAAGTGGAAATAGCACTGTCCATCTTTGGAATAGTTTTCCAGAGTATAAAGAAAACGTTTTTGAATTTGGCAAAGGGAACAAAAGAAATGTCTGGTTTGTTCCATTCCTTGCTAGTTATCTCAGAAACCAGGAAGGTAACATTGTTCGGGACTCCCTTAAAGAATTTATCAATCCTTTTCAGATAGTTTGTCTGCAGGTGAAGTGTCCCCAATCTGCAAGGCAAATAAAATCTTCCTGCAATATAATGTATTTAATGTGAAATTAAAAGACACAACTTTTGCTACTTACTTCATAAGGGGGGTCCTGGGTTTCTGAATAATTGTCCTCAGCTGGGGGGGGAGGATTCTATTTATAATATACTACTGGTGGGTACAGGGTACCTAGATGGGTCACACCTTAGGAATGTCCCAGATGAGCCCAGGGCTTGCAAAGTGATCTTTTGGTAATTTTGTATGTGTTTGTGTTTGACTGGTGGAGGCACGAACGCCTTCAGTTGTGAACTTACAGAATTAATGTACTGTTTTAAATTAGGAGACAGCTCAGTAGAACTGTCCAGGGGATAACCCTGGTGGGTAATAAATCCCTGAGTACTCAAATGCAAATACAACACTGTATAACTCTGTCTAGCAATATGCGCAGATTCAGCACATAGGTTACAAAGCTGAGGGGAGGGGGGCACCAACACTTCCTTACATAGCAAACACATATGAGATGGGTTTAAAATTGCCAGTAGATTGCCCTTCTAATGGATCATTGTTATGTCCAAAGACTTTAGCTGCATAATGATTTAGAATAGTAAGGACATGCAAGTACAGTGCTGCGGAATTTGTTGGCGCTTTATGAATAAAGAATAGTAATCCTAAGTATCTAAAATTAGATAGCAGCACATAAATACAATATAATAGGCACAGCAAGGGTCAACACCCTTAGGGGAACACACAAATATAAGCACAATGTAATATAAAATATAAAAAATGACAGTTTTAGTCACTACAAGGTTAAATAAATATAAATTTATGCAATTCTAGTTAATGAGTGGTTACCAATAAGGCTCTGAGGAGAATTTGCAGTGTGTCATCAAAGATGGCCACAGTCTGTGGGGGGAAAAGAAAAAAGTTGAAGGGATAGTAAAGTCAAAATTAAACTTTCATGATTCAGCTAGGGCATGCCATTTTAAACAACTTTTTAATTTACTTTTATCATCAAATTTGCTTTGTTCTCTTGGTATTCTTAGTTGAAAGCTAAACCTATGTAGGCTCATATGCTAATTTCTAAGCCCTTGAAGGCCGCCTTTTATCTGAATGCATTTGTCAGTTTTACACTTTTTTTCCACAGCTAGAGGGCATTAGTTCATTTGTTTTAAATAACTTAATGTGCGTGAGCACAATGTAATCTATATAAGAGTCAGCACAAATTGCCTGAAATGCAAGTCTTTTAAAAGATCTGAAATAAGGAGTCAGTCAGCAGAAGTTTAGATACAAAGTAATTACCGGTGTAAAAAGTACAGTGGGTATTGAAAAGAATACCCCCCCCCCCCTTTGAAAATAATCACATGTTGTTGCTTTGCAGCCTGCATAAGACAGACAGTTTTTGTTTATCCTGTTGTAATTACTCAGTGCAACTTATATCATCCAAGTGAAATATATAACACCAACATGTCAGACAAAAATAAAGACAATTCAAAAACAGAATAGCTGAGTTGCAAAAAGGATCACCCCCTCCTAAAATTACTTGTAAACTCAAATAGGTGTAGCTAATCACATTCTCAGTGGCACATACAAAGTGATTTGACATTCAACTGTTATCAGCTGTGGGCATATTGATTAGCTCAGTATGAAAAGGGCTTTCCTGGAGCATCGCAGTCCCTGGTAGTGCAACTGAAGCAAACAATCAACTATGGGTGTCAAGGCACTGTCAAAAGATCCCTTTGCTATAGCATAGGGTACATGTCTTGGATGTCAGCTTTTGGCATGGAGTAACGTGTTACCTGAGATGGGCTCACTCTAGTGGCAATAGAGCCATGTTTTTGTCCCATCAATGTGATGTCTAAATAATTAATATTGTACTTTTGAAATTTAAAGGTAAAACATAGTCCCATTTGATTGCAATTCAACCAACCAACAAAATCTCGGGCTAGTGTGTCTCCTCCATGCCAGAAAATGAGTGAATCATCAATAAATCTCTTGTACTGAGTAATATAATTCCTGTAAGAATTGTTATCAGCATAAACATGGGATAGCTCCCACCAATCCATATACAGGTTTGCATAAGAGGGGGAAAATTTGGCTCCCATGTCTGTCTCACGTTTCTGCAGATAACATGTTTCTTCAAATTTAAAGTAGTTGTGTGTCAAGAGAGAGGAAACAACCCATACAATATATTCCTGAAACTTGAAAATCTGAGTATCTAAACTGCAAATATCGTACCGCTTCCAGCCCTTTATCATAGAGTATAGAAGAGTAGAGAGAAGTAACATCTACTGTTTAACTACCCAGAGGTGTCATCCCATGGAACATAATCAATTTTATTAGATGTTTATCCTTGAATATAGGGGGTATCACGTCACCAATAAAGAGAGAGGCTATAATCAGGCAGTTAGGCAGGTACAAACCTGATATAGCGCTCTTACAGGAAACACACCTGAACTCAATAGAAAAAGCCAAGTTAAAAACCAAATGGGTCGGGGAGATTATTGCCGCTCCAGTTGATACACAGAAAAAAAGGTAGCTATTCTTTTAAACAAACAGTTAATGTACAAAATTAAGGCCAGTGAAGTTGACACTAATGGAAGATACCCAAATTTTAGAGATTATAATCAATAATAAATTATTAGTTCTATGTAATATATATGGTCCAAACAGTGTGGATAGGGCTTTTTGGGATGATCTGACGCTTAAACTTTATAAATATTTAGACCAAAATGTAATAGTTGTTGGCGAAATGAATTTAATCGCAACTCCCAACTTAGATAGATTAAACAAAACCCCCTTGATCAAGAAAGATAGGAATCTTACAAAAAATTTCCGCCCAACTAGGGCTTTTCGATTTATATGGAGTATTCAAAATCCGGATCTCAGATCCTATACATTTTTATCCAAAGGTCACCAATCACTGTCAAGGATTGACATGTTTTTATATCAGATTCCCTTATTAGTCTAGATCCCAAGTTAGATATTAAAGACATAGTGATCTCTGACCATGCCATTATTTCACTGGAGTTGGAACGTACGATCATTCCAAATGGTCCATATTAATAAAATGTATTTTCCCAGATATTTAAGTAATGATACCAATTTTTAAAACTGGTTAAGGGAGAGATGGCGAGACTATTATAATTTTAATGCGGCATACATAGAGAAAACTGATTTTTTTTTGGGAGGCAGCCAAAGCTGTGATGCGGGCTGAAATTAAAGGCTACCTCTGCATCCTTAAAAAAAAAAAAAAAAAAAAAAAGCCAAGCAAAGAGAAATACAATTCTCCAATCAAGTTAAAACCACATACAACGCATATATCTCTAACCCAATTAAGATATCTTAATCAAGCAAAAACGGCTTTGAAGGACCTTAGGCAGAGGGCTATATTTGGAGGCTACATGGGTAGATCTGTGAAATTCCTCACTAGGATCACGAAACCAACATCTAGAAATATTATTACGGCTATCAGAAGTGGTAAGAACAGATGTATAGATACTGAAAAAGCATTTCATAGCTTTTTTCCAAGACCTATATAAAGCGGAGGAGGTAGACCAGGTTAAGAAAGAACTATTTTGGAGAAACATTAAGATACCAAAACTCTCGCAAGAAATAACGACAGACCTAAATAGACCCATCTCTCTCCAGGAGATTTCGGATGGTATTAAGACCGCAAAGACAAACAAAGCAGCAAGCCCAGATTTACTCCCCCTAGAATTCTATAGAATTATGCAGGAGCAGGTTTCCCCTGTATTGCATAAATTGTTCAATCAATATTTCTTTGGTAATATCAGATGCTCACCTTACTTTGCGGCCTCAAACATCACTCTGATTCCTAAAAAAATAAAGACCAATTTCTCTCCTGAATTATAATTACAAATTGTTGGCCTCTATTTTATCAAAAAAGATTAAAAGGTAACTTAGGCACTATAATTCACGAGGATCAAACAGGCTTTATGGCAGGCAGGAATCCTGTGAAAAACATGCAAAAAGTAATGTTGACTCTAGATGTCCTCTGGAATAAATTTAAATACTCGGAGGCTAGGAATTTAGTGGATGCTGCATTATTAACGGTCGATGCTGAGAAAGCTTTTGACCACATTAGCTGGGACCACCTCTTTTTTTTGTTTTTACGGGCCATATAACTAATGGCCCATAAAAACATATAAAAGTTTTTGGTTTTACGGGCCATATAAATAATTTTATACATTTGATATATAGTACGCCAGTGTCCCTGCTGGTTATTAATAATTCACTTACTAAACTATTTTTCTTGCACAGAGGTACGTGACAGGGCTGCCCGCTGTCCCCGCTTCTCTTTAATATTTCATTGGAACCCCTAGCTATTATGTTACACCAAAATCTGGATGGAATTCAAATAGGAGATCAGAATCTCATGCTATCTTTATATGCTGATGACTTACTACTATTTTTAAGTAATCTGAAGGTTAATCTTCCAAGGGCCATAGCCGATATTAATCTATTTGGCAGTATTTCGGGGTATAAGATTAATGCAACAAAGTCAGAACTTTTATGGCTATATAAATCTAAAGATGGTAACATTGAGCATTCTTTTATAGAGTCCCTAATTATTAACTATCTGGGTATTAGTTTAAGTGCAAACCCCCAGGAGTGGTACCAATTAAATTTTCCTAAGTGCTTTAATGCATGTTTATATAAAATGGAGGACTGGATCAACCTACCAATATCTCTCTCTGCACGTGCTATGTTAATTAAAAACTAATATTTCCAAAATTGTTATACCTAATACAAAATATTCCGGTATTTTTAGTTAAAGTAGATGTTAAAAGATTTAACAAAGATTGCTCTAGGCTTATCTGGGAAGGAGCTAAACCCAGAATAGCCTTTGAGCATCTCACAAACCCCAGAATAGTGGCAGGTCTAGCGCTACCCAATATCAAATACTATAATCTAGCGGTGTTGGCCAAATTCGCGATAGACTGGATTACCGAGAAGGAACAGGTTACTCTTTTGAAGTACGAATTAAACCTAATTGCGCCATTTCAGTTGAGCGCTATACTACATTGCCCACCAAGTGCTCTGCCATCAAACATTTGTAATCTAATTACTATTAAAAATATAACGACAGCATGGCAGAAGTCCTGTTGGGAGTCTAAATGTACTCCTTTTGTGTCAGAATTTCTTCCCATCATAGGAAACCATAACTTTACGCCTGGCCTATCCAATATAGTGTTCCAGCACTGGCAAAAGAAGGGTTTAATTTGGGTTAAACAAATAGCTAGAGCTGATTTAACGCTTGAATCCTTCCGAGCTCTCTTCAATAAATATGGATTAGAGAAGAGACTTTGCCTATCTACAGCTGCAGCACTTTTTCACAGGGTTAAAATAGGAAAATGGGACTGGTCGCTTTGTGACTTATTTAGCAGAATTAACCTATACCGTAATCGGATATATTCTATTACTCCTCTATATTCTATTTTGAATTGCGCTGCTCCGGTCGATGCACTGGAATATGTTTAAAAAAAAATAAAAAAATGGGTAAGACAGGAGATAGCAGATAGTCTTAAATTGATAGACAAGGCTTGGGTTTTGACGACCTTGCCAGAATCGCATTTAAAATTGATTTATATGGCCTATTTAACATCAAACACCCTAACTAGATGGTACAAATCAAATATCTACTGTTCAAGATTCAGAGCCAGCTCTGCAGATATCTACAACTGTTTCTGGAAGTGTCCCAAAATCGCCCAATTTTGGGGAAAAATTAATCATTGGATAAATTCAGTATTAGCACTAGACTTCACCATCCAAGCACAGGATGCTTTCCTACTAGCTAATTTCCAGTGTATACATAAAAACTTTTCATTAATTAATACAGTGATTTTCCTGGCTCGTAATCTTATCCTCAGAACCTGAATCAGTCATCTCCAAAGTTTTCAGTATTTAAACAGGGAGTGATTACACAATGCTCGGCAGATCAATATACAGAATCTGACTGACACACAATTGGCTGTATACCTTTAAAAATGGACCGGATTTATTCATTCTCTTCCCGAGGCAATGCAAACTCAACTAGTGAAACCGTTAATAAACTCTGCCTATGTTCAAATGAACATCTATGCAGGACATCTACCCAATATCTGGTTAGGCTTATGGGAGTAAGACTTCTGCCCCATCTATCTAAATACTTCCTCCTCTGATCCCCCCTTTCCCTCTTTTCCACCCCCCTTTTTTCCCCCTGTTTTTCTTGGTTTCTTTGTTTTTATGTTGTTCACCATATATATGATTTGTCGATCTCTGTTTTTTTTTTTTACTGTGAAATATTATACAAGGAATTATCTTTAGAAATTCCAACAGTTGGGTTACTTGTAACTTAATACAGTTGGTTTTTGCACGTGATGCTATGTTTTAAAGTGAAAACAAGTCCCCCATTGACATCAAGGAAGGATGTGTATTTATTGTTCCCATGATCGGGATCTTCTTAAGTTTCTGAGTTTTGTCTTCCTAGTAGGACTTTTAGGTCCTGGGGTAGTGCAAGGGTACTTTTCTGGACAATATAGGTTTCAGGTGTCATCCTTCCTTTGAACAAACTCTCTTTCAAGAGATCTTGTCCAATCTATTTTCCCATGGAGGGGAAATGAATCTGGAGGAGAGTACCCTTGTTTCATCTTCAAGGGTGATTTTTTGGGGGATCTTATTAAGTTCTCTATCTTGGAGAAGATTCCTAACAGAGGTCAGACAATCAAGGATTTTTCCCTCTCCGCAGTCTCCTGTCCAACCAACAGCAAGCGCTACTGGTCCAGTAAATAGACCCATCTTTCTACCAGAGGTGGGAGTCTGGATCTAACTGCAGTTGATTTTACCTTCAGTCTCTTTACGGTAGGAGGGAATTGGTCTGATGACTCCATGGACATCATTCCCTGTTGTTATTTTCATAAGAGGATATCATTCGGATCTGTCTCAGAGGATAGATCTAGATCAGTTGAAAAGAGACATTCTATCGTAGAGGTTTTCAGGAGTATCTGTCTCAGGGTGCGTATTTCTGGAGACATTCCTGGGTGATGTGACCACAGACGCCATCCTGCTGGACTGGGAAGCAGTCTGGTATTTGTTTTTAGGTGCAGGGAGGATGCACTCGGAGTGTCTGCTCTCCTCATCATATTGGAGTTGAGAGCGATTTACAATGCTCTGAACTGGTCTTAGTCATCCTTGGTTTGGTTCCAGTTGGAGGATATTACCTCAATAGCTTTCATTATTCACTAGGAAGGAACTAGGAGTTCCTTAGCCATGTGGGAGGTGACTGGGATTGTTCAGTGGGCGGAAGCTCACTATTGCTGTCTGTCATGAACTGACAGTTATTTCATCCTGGGGAGTGGGAACTCCTTCCGGAGGTGTTCTCCAGTTTATCTCTCAAAAGGGGGATGCCGGAGTTGGATCTGATGGCATCTCAGCTAAATGCCAAGCTTCTAAGGTACGGTTTTAGGTCAAGGGATCCTCAGGCCGCTCTGATAGATGCTCTGGCGGTCCTTTTGGGATTTCAGGCTGGCTTACCTGGTTCATCCGTTTGCTCTACTTCCACGAGTACTCGCTCGTATCAGAGTAGGGAGTGTCGGTGATTCTATAGCCCCTGCGTGGCCTCGCAGGATCTGGTGTGCAGACCTAGTAGAGATGTCGTCTCTCCCACCTTGGAGGCTGCCTCTGAGGAAGGACCTTCTGATTCAGGGTCTCTTCCTTCATCCATATCTGGTTTCTCTAAAGCTGACTGCTTGGAGATTAAAGGCTTAGTTCTGTCTAAGCATGGTTTTTCTGAAGTCGGTCATTGAGACCATGCTTCAGGCTCACAGACCTGTTTTTAGAAGGATTTTCATAAATATCTTTTTTTGGGTGTGAATCCATGGTTGTCTCCTGGAGTCCTTAAATGTTTTCCTTTCTCTGGGATGGTCTGGAGAAGGGTTTGCCAGAAAGTATCCTGAAGTTTTACTGCATTGTCTATTTTGCCACATAGCGTCTGGTGGTCATTGCAGTTGAGCAATCTTTTTATCAGACTCTGGTCAGTATCAGGCCTGTGTTTAAGTCGGCTACTCCTTCTTGGAGTCCTAACCTGGTTCTTAAAGTTTTGCAGCAGGCTCTGTTTGAACCAATGCATTTTATAGATTTCTTGGAAGGCTTGTTTCTTGTTCCTATCTCTTCTGCTTGGAGAGTATCAGAACTCTCAGCTCTGCAGTGTGATTCCCCTTATCTTATCTTTCATGATGATAAGGTGGGGTTTCGTACTAAGTAAGGTTTCCTTTCTAAAAGATGTTTCAGACAGGAATTTTAATCAGGAAATTGTTGTTCCTTCTCTATGTCATAATCCTTCTCACAAGCATAGTTTGTTACATAACCTGGATGTTGTGTGTGCTTTAAAATTCTTCTTGCAGGCTACTAAGGTTTTTCCCCGGTATTCTGCCTTTTTTGTTTTTTTCTCTGGGAAACACAAGGGTCAGAAAGCTACAGATTCTTCTCTTTTTCTCTTGTTGAGAAGTATAATTTGTTTGACTTAGACTGCTGGACAGCTGATTCCTGAGAGAATTACAGCTCATTCTACGAGTTCTGTTTCCTCTTCCTGGGCTTCCACAAATTAAGCTTCTGTGGCACAGTTTTGCAGGCTGCAACTTGGTCTTTTCTGCATACTTTTTCCAAATGTAATATTTTTGCCTCGGCTGAGGTTTCTTTGGGAGAAAGGTTCTGCAAGCAGTGGTGCCTTCTGTTTAGGTTACCTGTCTTGCCATCCCTTGTCATCTGTGTCCTCTAGCTTGGGTATTGATTCCCAACAGTAATTGATGATGATCCGTGGACTCACCCTGTCATTAGAAAGAAAACTAAATTTATGATTACCTGATAAATTTCTTTCTTTCTTGACATGGTGAGTTCACGGCCCTCCTTGTTTTTCAGACAGTTTGGTTATATAAACCTCAGGCACCTCTGCACCTTGTGGTGTTTCCTTTCTCTCCTTTTCCTTCGGTCGAATGACGGGGTTGTGGGAAGGGAAGAGATACAGTTTCCTTCTGCTGGCCAGGAGTAATATTCCCAATAGTAATTGATGATGATCTGTGGACTCAGTGTCAAGAAAGAAATACATTTATCAGGTAAGCATAAATTTTGTTTTTCAATCTTGTGTAGTGGTGAAAGTCCACATCTCTTTGCCCCCCAACCCCTCACAAAACCAGGTAAACCTTAGTACTGGTTTGCTATTACTATTTGCTAAAAGTTTTAAATCACTTTTTTTGGTGTTGTATCCATTACACATAATTGTTCAAATTTAGTGAGTTGGCATATAAGATCTTGCCTATTTTTATGAGTGTAAATAAAGTGTGTTAGTTGATGATATGGGAACCAAGAGTTTAGAAAGGGATGTTCTAAAGAGTCCAATTGCTGTTTTGGATTTCATTATGCCATTGTCGGTCAAAAGATATATGGGTAATAGGTTAAATAGCTCAATGGAACTTGGAACTGGGAAAGAGCATCCAGGCAGGAACATCGATGTATGTAAGGCAGTCGCTAGTGGGGAGAATTTAGTGGAAATATTTCTATCTTTATCTTAAATGAATTGCCAGTCATTCCAAGTATCATTTGTCAAAGAGGAAGAGGATATATTTTGATTATTACTATAGTCTGGATTCCAACAAACCCCTCCCATATGAGTTTCTCCCGACAGACAAGACTCTAATTGTAGCCATCTTTTAGGAGTGTCTTTGCTGAATCTGCACCATTCAGATATGAGTTGCATAGAAATAGCCAATGTATATGCTTTTTAAGTTAGGCACTCCTAGTCCTCCTTCTTTGAGCAGTTTATATAGTGTGCTTTGCTATTTGTGGGGGTCTATGTTTCCAAATGTAGTCTTTTTATTATTTTTTTGTAAGGTGTTGAGATATCTGGAAGTTTCTGGTATGGGGACTGTTTGTAATACTGTATGTATACTGCTTTTGGTAGAAGCGTCATTTTGACAGCCTGTATTCTGCTTAGCCAGGAAATATTCTTTGGCAACCATTTGGAAGCCAACTTTATAGTTGTAATTTCACAATGATTTGAATTCAGGAGTAATGTGTATTCCTAAGTATTTGAGATATTTCATCTGAGGTTTAATGGAGCAATGTTGACGGATGTCTCATAAGGTTTCAGTATTTAGATTAAGCGGGAGATATTCTGATTTAGCTCTGTTAACTGAGAAATTAGAAACTTGGCCATAGGAGTGAAGTTAATCTAATACCGCAGGAAGAGACTTTGTTGGATGTGTTAAAGTCAATAATAAATCATCTGCATAGATGGCTAACTTATGTCTGATGACTCAGATCAATACTGTGTATTCTGTTGTTAAGCCTAATCTTAATCGCCAGCGGTTCCAGGGACAACACAAATAATAAGGGGGAAAGAGGGCATCCCTGTCGAGTTCCATTTCTAATTTCAAATGCCTCTGAGAGATTGCCATTAACTCTGACATGTGCTGTGGGGTTTGAGTATAAAGCTAGAATCTGATTTATACATTTTGTGGGAAGTCCGAAATATTGAAGTGTGGCTTGTAAAAAGGTCCAGTCTAAGCGATCAAACTCCTTTTCGGCATCTGTGGATAGGTAAATTGACAGAATTTTGGCTGAGGTGATATATTCTAATAGATTAATGACTTTTACTGTGTTGTCCCTGACTTCCCTCTGTGGGACAAACCCCACTTGATCTTGATGAATAATCAGGGGAAGAATCCTATTCAATCAAGTTGCAAGGACTTTTACATAAAGCTTCAAGTCAACATTTAAAAGAGATATGGGCCTGAAATTAGCTAGGGTATTGGGAGGTTTACCTGGCTTTGCTAGCATTGATATGTTTGCCTGTAGCATAGTATCTGGGAATACTTTGCCTTCAGAAATTGAATGAATAAGATCTTTTAAGTGTGGAATGAGATGTTTTGCAAATGTTTTGTAATATAATTCTGTATATCCATCCGGACCTGGGCCTTTGTTTGGTTTTAAATCTTGAATTGCAGTTTGAATTTCTTTGGTTTGAATGGGTTGTGCCAGGGATTTATATATGTCAGGAGGAATAGATGGAACAGGTATATTCTGTAGATATTGTTTACAAAGTTGTTGGTGTGTTTCCCTCTTCCTGTCTGGAAATAGGTTATATAAATTACGATTATTATTTTTTGAACTCCTCAGCTATTTTGACAGTGTCTTCTAAGTGTACCCCATTATTAGCTTTGATCATGTGTTTATAAGATCTTTGGTTTTGCTGTTTGAGTACTTTGGCTAGGTACTTCCCTGACTTGTTGCCCTCCTTAAAATAAATTTGTCGTGCGAATAATTGTTGTCTTTGGGTCTTGTGTAGTAAGAATTTGTTAATTTTGTCCTAACTTCATGTAACTGGTCTAGAATTTCAGAATTCACTGGGTTTTGTTTGTGTAGAAGATCGAGTTCCGCGAGTTTGCCAACCAATGATAGGTATTTGCTTGTGTATTTTTTTGTTAAATGGGCCTTAAGCTTTATTAGGTAGCCCCTTATCGTGCATTTATGTGCTTCCCAAATTGTGGCTTTATTTATGTCTATAGTGTTATTGATAGAAAAGTAAGGTTTTAGGCATTTTTCAATATGTTTAACTTTTTTTTTTTTATTTAATAATGAGTTATCTAATCTCCAATTAAAGGATTTGAAAGGGGCTTCTAGCCACCTCATTGTACACATGACTAGTGAATGGTCAGACCATGAAGTGTGCCTAATGTTAGACCTTGCAATATATGATAATGCTAGTGGTCTACCAATATATAATCCAGCCTGGAGTAGCTATGATTGGGAATGCGAAAAGAAAGTGTAATTTTTTTTGTGTGGGGTTCAGGTAACTCCATGTATCATGAAAATTGATAAATTTAAGGTTTTGCCAAATGGAGCTTAGTTGGCTAGTTATTGGTCTCATGTCTGGGTTAGAGCAATCAAGTGTAGGATCTAGTGGAATATTTAAGTCCCCACTTAAGATTAGTGGACCCTTAATGAGGTTTGGAATTGTGTTAGTAATTGTTTTGAAGTATCTTGATGCTTGTTTGGTGCAAATAAGTTGGCTAAAGTGATTGTTTTCCCAAATAAGCCAGTTACACATAGGAATCTGCCCTCTTTATCCTTTTCAACTTTAAATTTAGTAAAGGGAATGGATTTGTGTATAAGGATATTAACCCCATAATTATTTTTTTTTTAGGCATTAGTACTATGGAAGTGTTGTGGATAGTGATGGGAAAAGTATTTGGGGATAGCATGTGCTTTAAAATGAGTTTCCTGAGGTAATATGTGACCTCTACGTCTATGAAGGCCATGTATTGTCATACAATGCTTGTTTTGGCAGTTCAGGCCTTTTACATTCTGTGTGATTATTAAAATCTCTGTGTCATTACTGTTTGCCATAAGGAGTAGTGTGTGAAGTGTGATGTTAAATTAGGCTTGGGTCTTTTGATTATGTGTAGGTGGATGATAGGCTATAGGCAAGAGAACAAGTAACAAAAAGGATTTTAACTATAACATTTGGAAAAAAAATCTAGCTCAAGAACATAATTTATGTAAGAACTTACCTGATAAATTAATTTCTTTCATATTGGCAAGAGTCCATGAGCTAGTGACGTATGGGATATACAATCCTACCAGGAGGGGCAAAGTTTCCCAAACCTCAAAATGCCTATAAATACACCCCTCACCACACCCACAATTCAATTTAACGAATAGCCAAGTAGTGGGGTGATTAAAATAAGGAGTAAAAAAGCATACAAAAATGAGGAACTGGAAATATATAATTGTGCTTTTATATAAAAAATCATAACCACCAGAAACAGGGTGGGTCTCGTGGACTCTTTCCAATATGAAATAAATGAATTTATCAGGTAAGTTCTTGCATAAATTATGTTTTCTTTCATGTAATTGGCAAGAGTCCATGAGCTTGTGACGTATGGGATAGAAATACCCAAGATGTGGAAGTCCACAGAAGAGTCACTAGAAAGGGAGGGATAAAATAAAAACAGCCATTTTCCACTGAAAAAATTAAATCCACAAAAAATAAGTTTTTCTCAAAAATAGTAAGAAAAAAAACTTAAAACATTAGCAGAAGAATCAAACTGAAAAAGCTTCCTGAAGAACTTTTCTATCAAAGACTGCTTCAGAAGAAGCAAATTAATCAAAAAGGTAAAATGTAGTAAATGTATGCAAAGAAGACCAAGTTGCTGCTTTGCAAATATAATCAACTGAAGCTGCTTTCTTAAAAGCCCAAGAAGTGGAGACTGATCTAGTAGAATGAGCTGTGATCCTCTGAGGTGGGGACTGTCCCGCCTCCAAATATGATTTTTGAATCACAAACTTCAACCAAGATGACAAAGAAATGGCAGAAGCTTTCTGCCCTTTCCTAGAACCAGAAAATAAAACAAATAGACTAGAAGTCTTCCTGAAATCTTTAGTAGCTTGAACATATTTCGAAGCTCTTACAACATCCAAAGAATGCAAATATTTTTCAAGAGCATTCTTGGGATTAGGACACAAGGAAGGAACAATTTCCCTACTAATGTTTTTAGAATTCACAACCTTAGGAAGAAATTTAAACGAAGTCCGCAAAACAGCCTTATCCTGATGGAAAATCAGAAAAGGAGACTCTCGAGAGAGAGCAGACAATTCGGAAACTCTTCTAGCTGGAGAGATAGCCAAAAGAAACAACACTTTACAAGAAAGCAGTTTAATATCCAAAGAATGCATAGGCTCAAAAGGAGGAGCCTGCAAAGTCTTCAAAACCAAATTAAGACTCCAAGGAGGAGAGATTGATTTAATAACAGGCTTGATATGAACCAGAGCCTGAACAAAACAGTGAATATCAGGAAGCCTAGCAATCTTTCTGTGAAATAAAACAGAGCAGAGATTTGTCCCTTCAAAGAAACTGTAAAATTCTAGGAATTCTAAAAGAATGCCAAGAGAATTTATGAGAACACCATGAAATATAGGTCTTCCAAACTCAATAATAAATCTTTCTTGGAACAGACTTACGAGCTTGTAGCATAGTATTAATCACTGAGTCAGAGAAACCTCTATGCTTAAGAACTAAGCATTCAATTTCCATACCTTCAAATTTAACGATTTGAGATCCTGATGGAGAAACTGCCCTTGAGACAGAAGGTCTGGTCTTAGAGGAAGTGGCCAAGACTGGCAACTAGACATTCAAACAAGATCCGCAAACCAAAACCTGTAAGACCACACTGGTGCTATCAGAAACACATACGATTGTTCCATAATGATCTTGGAGATCACTTTTGGAAGAAGAACTAGAGGCGGAAAGATATAGGCAGGTTGGTAAAACCAAGGAACTGCTAAAGCATCCACCATCTCCGCCTGAGGATCCCTGGACCTGGACAGGTACCTGGGAAGTTTCTTGTTTAGATAAGAAGCCATCAGATCTATTTCTGGAAGACCCTACATCTGTATAATCTGACAAAATACATCTAGATGGAGAAACCACTCCCCCGGATGAAAGCTCTGACAGCTGAAATAATTCTTTTCCCAATTGTCTACACCTGGGATATGCACCACAGAACTTAGACAAGAGCTGGATTCTGCCCAAGAAAATATCCAAGATACTTCTTTCATAGATAGAGGACTGCAAGTCCCACCCTGATGATTGACATATATGCCACAGTTGTGATATTGTCTGTCTGAAAACAAATGAATGGTTCTCTCTGCAACAGAGACAAAACCTGAAGAGCCCTGAAAATAGCACGGAGTTCTAAAATATTGATTGGTAACCTCGCCTCTTGAGGTTTCCAAACCCCTTGTGCTGTCAGAGATCCCCAGACAGCTCCCCAACCTGAAAGACTTGCATCTGTTGTGATCACAGTCCAGGTAGGATGATCAAGAGGTCCCCTGAATTAAACAATGATGGTCTAACCACCAAGTCAGAGAGAGTTGAATGTTGGGATTTAAGTATATCAATTGTGATATCCGAGTATAATCCCTGCACCATTGATTCAGCATACAAAGCTGTAGAGGTCTCATGTGAAAACGAGCAAAGGGGATCGCATCCAATGCTGCAGTCATGAGACCTAAAACTTCCATGCACATAGCCACTGAAGGGAATAATTGAGACTGAAGGTTTCGAGAAGCTGAAACCAATTTCCTTCATCTCTTGTCTGTTAAGGACAGGGCAAAGAAAGACAATATTGGCACAGCGTAATATAAAATAAGTTCAATAAACGAAAAGGGGTAAAGAGAGGACAAAAAGTGGGACCTGTTAGCACTCACTGCTACTAATATTGTGTCTTACTGTTAAGTAAACAGTTAATAAATTGTGTTACTAAAGGTATAAAAATGTTTAAACTTATTATTATATATGCATTAAAAGGGATTAACACCACTTATCTCCCATTAAAGGAGATATCACAAAAGTTAGATTCTAGATAAAATAATATGATAGTTAGCTAATATGGGTGTACAGAAGCTCTGGGGTAAGAACCTCCCTGTATTCCTGGCCGAAACAGGATACACGGCTTCAGGTGACAGAGGCGCACCCCCCAGTACTTCCAATGTACACAAGCCAATGTTAGCCAAGTTAAATTAAAATCAAAGTTCTGTTCTTAGTTTCACAAATGCATTTCGGCCTCAGCACCGGCCTTTCTCAATGTGTCTCAAATTCAGACTGGCAAACCGAGTGTCACTTTTGTGATATCTCCTTTAATGGGAGATAAGTGATGTTAATCACTTTTAATGCATATATAATAAAGTTTAGACAAGAGCTGGATTCTGCCCAAGAAAATATCCAAGATACTTCTTTCATAGATAGAGGACTGCGAGTTCCACCCTGATGATTGACATATATGCCACAGTTGTGATATTGTCTGTCTGAAAACAAATGAATGGTTCTCTCTGCAACAGAGACAAAACCTGAAGAGCCCTGAAAATAGCACGGAGTTCCAAAATATTGATTGGTAACCTCGCCTCTTGAGGTTTCCAAACCCCTTGTGCTGTCAGAGATCCCCAGACAGCTCCCCAACCTGAAAGACTTGCATCTGTTGTGATCGCAGTCCAGGTAGGATGATCAAGAGGTCCACTGAATTAAACAATGATGGTCTAACCACCAAGTCAGAGACAGTTGAATGTGGGGATTTAAGTATATCAATTGTGATATCCGAGTATAATCCCTCCACCATTGATTCAGCATACAAAGCTGTAGAGGTCTCATGTGAAAACGAGCAAAGGGGATCGCATCCAATGCTGCAGTCATGAGACCTAAAACTTCCATGCACATAGCCACTGAAGGGAATGATTGAGACTGAAGGTTTCGAGAAGCTGAAACCAATTTCCTTCATCTCTTGTCTGTTAAGGACAGGGCAAAGAAAGACAATATTGGCACAGCGTAATATAAAATAAGTAGTCAAAGAGGTAAAACCTCGGTGCTATTCCCAATTGCTAAGTTCAATAAACGAAAAGGGGAGATAAGTGATGTTAATCACTTTTAATGCATATATAATAAAGTTTAAACATTTTTATACCTTTAGTAACACAATTTATTAACTGTTTACTTAACAGTAAGACACAATATTAGTAGCCGTGAGTGCTAACAGTTCCCACTTTTTGTCCTCTCTTTACCCCTTTTCCTTTATTGAACTGTTAAGGACAGGGTCATGGACACTGAATCTATCTGGAAAACTAAAAAGGTGACCCTTGTCTGAGGAATCAAGAAACTATTTGGTAAATTGATCCTCTAACCATGTCTTTGAGGAAACACTAGTTGATTAATGTGCGATTCGGCTAAATGTAAAGACTGAGCTAGAACCAATATATCATCCAAATAAGGAAACACCGCAATACCCTGTCCTCTGATTACAGATGGAAGGGCACCGAGAACCTTCGAAAAGATCCTTGGAGCTGTTGCTAGGCCAAATTGGTAATGCTTGTCTAGAAAAGAGAATCTCAGAAACCGATAGTGGTCTGGATGAATCGGAATGTGAAGATATGCATCCTGTAAGTCTATCGTGGACATATAATGACCTTGCTGAACAAAAGGCAAAATAGTCCTTTATAGTCACCATCTTGAAAGTTGGGGCTCTTAAAAAATGATTCAACAACTTCAGATCCAAAACTGGCCTGAATGAATTTTCTTTCTTTGGGACAATGAATAGATTAAAAAAAAAACCCAGGACCCTGTTCTTGAAACGGAACTGTTATTATTACCCCTGAAAGCTCTAGATCTGAAACAAACTTCAGAAAAGCCTGAGCCTTCACCGGATTTGCTGGAACGTGAGAGAGAGAGAATCTTTTCACAGGATGTCTTACTCTGAATCCTATTTCTCCAACATTGGTGTGTCTGGTCCACGGCGTCATCCTTACTTGTGGGAATATCTCCTCCCCAACAGGAAATGGCAAAGAGTCCCAGCAAAGCTGGCCACATAGTCCCCCCTAGGCTCCGCCCACCCCAGTCATTCTCTTTGCCGTTGCACAGGCAACATCTCCACGGAGATGGTTAAGAGTATGTGGTGTTTAGTTGTATTTTTTTTTTTTTTATTCTACTATCAAGAGTTTGTTATTTTAAAATAGTGCTGGTATGTACTATTTACTCTGAAACAGAAAAAGATGAAGATTTCTGTTTGTTAGAGGAAGATGATTTTAGCAGACAGTAACTAAAATCGATTGCTGTTTCCACATAGGACTGTTGAGATGAAGTAACTTCAGTTGGGGGAAACAGTTAGCAGACTTTTCTGCTTAAGGTATGACTAGCCATATTTCTAACAAGACTGTGTAATGCTGGAAGGCTGTCATTTGCCCTCTTGGGGACCGGTAAGCCATTTTCTTAGTCTCAAACAGAATAAAGGGCTTAATATGGGCTATAAAACTGGTAGACACTTTTATGGGCTAAATCGAATTCTTTATTTGGACATTTTATACATGTTTATGCTGATAATTCACACTTATAAACTTGGGGAACGTTTTTTAACGTCAGGCACTATGTTAGACACCTTTTCCAGTCAGGAAGGGCCTTCCCAGTTGTAGGCTGAGCCTCATTTTCGCGCCATTACTGCACAGTTGTTTTTGAGTGCAAGACATGCAGATGCATGTGTGAGGACCTGAAAGTGGTTGGAAAAGTTCCTAGAAGGCGTCATTTGGTATCGTATTCCCCTCTGGGCTTGGTAAAGTCACAGCAAAGGCTGTAGCTGGGACTGTATAGGGGTTAAATCTGTAACCGGCACCGGTTTCATTATTTTAAGGGTTAAAGCTCTGAAAATTGGTGTGCAATACCTTTAATGCTTTAAGACACTGTGGTGAAATTTTGGTAAATTTTGAACAATTCCTTCTTATATTTTCACATATTCAGTAATAAAGTGTGCTCTGTTTAAAATTTAAAGAGACAGTAACGGTTTTGTTTTAAAATGATTTTTGTGCTTTATTGACAAGTTTAAGCCTGTTTAACATGTCTGTGCCTTCAGATAAGCTATGTTCTATATGTATGAAAGCCAATGTGTCTCCCCCTTCAAAATTGTGTGATAATTGTGCCATAGCGTCCAAACAAAGTAAGGACAGTACTGCCACAAATAATGAAATTGCCCAAGATGATTCCTCAGATGAAGGGAGTAGACATGGTTCTACATCATCTCCTTCTTTGTCTACGCCAGTTTTGCCCACGCAGGAGGCCCCTAGTACTTCTAGCGCGCCAATGCTTATTACCATGCAACAATTGACGGCTGTAATGGATAACTCCATAGCAAATATTTTATCCAAAATGCCTGCATATCAGAGAAAGCGCGATTGCTCTGTCTTAAACACTGAAGAGCAGGAGGGCGCTGATGATAATTGTTCTGTCATACCCTCACACCAATCTGAAGGGGCCATGAGGGAGGTTTTGTCAGATGGGGAAATTTCAGATTCAGGAAAAATTTCTCAACAGGCTGAACCTGATGTTGTGACATTTAAATTTAAATTAGAACATCTCCGCGCACTGCTTAAGGAGGTGTTATCTACTCTGGATGATTGTGACAACTTGGTTATTCCAGAAAAATTATGCAAGATGGACAAGTTCCTAGAGGTTCCGGTGCACCCCAACGCTTTTCCTATACCCAAGCGGGTGGCGGACATAGTGAATAAGGAGTGGGAGAAGCCCGGCATACCTTTTGTTCCCCCTCCTATATTTAAGAAATTATTTCCTATGGTCGACCCCAGAAAGGACTTATGGCAGACAGTCCCTAAGGTCGAGGGGGCAGTTTCTACTCTAAACAAGCGCACTACTATTCCTATCGAAGATAGTTGTGCTTTCAAAGATCCTATGGATAAAAAATTTGAGGGTTTGCTTAAAAAGATTTTTGTACAGCAAGGTTACCTTCTACAACCCATTTTGTGCATTGTTCCTGTCACTACAGCAGCGTGGTTCTGGTTCGAGGAACTAGAAAAGTCGCTCAGTAGAGAGATTCCATATGAGGAGGTTATGGACAGAGTTCACGCACTTAAGTTGGCTAACTCTTTTATTTTAGATGCCGCTTTGCAATTAGCTAGATTAGCGGCGAAAAATTCAGGGTTTGCAATTGTGGCGCGCAGAGCGCTTTGGCTAAAGTCTTGGTCAGCGGATGTATCATCCAAGACAAAATTGCTTAACATCCCCTTCAAGGGTAAAACTCTCTTTGGACCAGAATTGAAAGAGATTATCTCAGACATCACTGGGGGAAAGGGCCACACCCTCCCACAAGATAGGCCTTTCAAGGCCAAGAATAAGTCTAATTTTCGTTCCTTTCATAATTTCAGGAACGGACCGGCCTCTAATTCTGCATCCTCTAAGCAAGAGGGTAATGCCTCACAGTCCAAACCAGCCTGGAAACCGATGCAAGGCTGGAACAAGGGTAAGCAGACCAAGAAGCCTGCTACCGCTAACAAAACAGCATGAAGGAGTAGCCCTGATCCAGGACCGGATCTAGTGGGGGGCAGACTCTCTCTCTTTGCTCAGGCTTGGGCAAGAGATGTTCAGGATCCCTGGACGCTAGAAATAGTTTCTCAGGGTTATCTTCTGGAATTCAAGGAACTACCCCCAAGGGGAAGGTTCCACATGTCTCACTTATCCTCAAACCAAATAAAGAGACAGGCGTTCTTACATTGTGTAGAAGACCTGCTAAAGATGGGAGTGATACACCCAGTTCCAATGACGGAACAAGGAATGGGATTTTACTCAAATCTGTTCGTAGTTCCCAAAAAAGAGGGAACCTTCAGACCAATTCTGGATTTAAAGATCCTAAACAAATTTCTCAGGGTACCATCGTTCAAAATGGAAACCATTCGAACGATTCTACCCACTATCCAGGAAGGTCAGTTTATGACTACCGTGGATCTAAAGGATGCGTACCTATATATTCCTATTCACAAAGAACATCATCAGTTCCTCAGGTTCGCCTTTCTGGACAAACATTACCAGTTTGTGGCCCTCCCATTTGGATTAGCCACTGCTCCAAGGATTTTCACAAAGGTACTCGGGTCCCTTCTAGCGGTTCTAAGACCGAGGGGCATTGCAGTAGTACCATACTTGGACGACATTCTAATACAAGCGTCGTCCCTTTCAAAAGCAAAGGCTCATACAGACATCGTTCTGGCCTTTCTCAGATCTCACGGATGGAAGGTGAACATAGAAAAAAGTTCTCTGTCTCCGTCAACAAGAGTTCCCTTCCTGGGAACAATAATAGATTCCTTAGAAATGAGGATCTTTCTGACAGATGTCAGAAAGTCAAAACTTCTAAGCGCTTGTCAAGTTCTTCATTCTGTTCCACGTCCTTCCATAGCTCAGTGCATGGAAGTAGTAGGGTTGATGGTTGCAGCAATGGACATAGTTCCTTTTGCGCGAATTCATCTAAGACCATTACAACTGTGCATGCTGAAACAGTGGAATGGGGACTATACAGACTTGTCTCCAGTGATTCAAGTAGATCAGAAGACCAGAGATTCACTCCGTTGGTGGATATCCCTGGACCACCTATCCCAGGGAATGAGCTTCCGCAGACCAGAGTGGGTCATTGTCATGACCGACGCCAGTCTAGTGGGCTGGGGTGCGGTCTGGGAATCCTTGAAAGCTCAGGGACTATGGTCTCGGGAAGAGTCTCTTCTCCCGATAAACATTCTGGAACTAAGAGCGATATTCAATGCTCTCAGGGCTTGGCCTCAGCTTGCAAAGGCCAGATTCATAAGATTCCAATCAGACAACATGACGACTGTTGCGTATATCAATCATCAGGGGGGAACAAGGAGTTCCCTGGCGATGAAAGAAGTAACCAAAATAATACGATGGGCGGAGAATCACTCCTGCCATCTATCTGCGATCCACATCCCAGGTGTGGAAAACTGGGAAGCGGATTATCTGAGTCGTCAGACATTCCATCCGGGGGAGTGGGAACTCCACCCGGAGATTTTTGCCCAGTTGACTCAATTATGGGGCATTCCAGACATGGATCTGATGGCGTCTCTTCAGAACTTCAAGGTTCCTTGCTACGGGTCCAGATCCAGGGATCCCAAGGCGACTCTAGTAGATGCACTAGTAGCGCCTTGGACCTTCAACCTAGCTTATGTGTTCCCACCGTTTCCTCTCATTCCCAGGCTGGTAGCCAGGATCAAACAGGAGAGGGTCTCGGTGATCTTGATAGCTCCTGCGTGGCCACGCAGGACTTGGTATGCAGACCTGGTGAATATGTCATCGGTTCCACCATGGAAGCTACCTTTGAGACAGGACCTTCTTGTTCAGGGTCCATTCGAACATCCAAATCTGGTCTCCCTCCAGCTGACGGCTTGGAGATTGAACGCTTGATTCTATCAAAGCGTGGGTTTTCAGATTCTGTGATTGATACTCTGGTTCAGGCCAGAAAACCGGTAACTAGAAAGATTTACCATAAAATATGGAAAAGATATATCTGCTGGTGTGAAACCAAGGGATTCCCTTGGAATAAGGTAAAAATTCCTAAGATTCTTTCCTTTCTGCAAGAAGGTTTGGATAAAGGATTATCTGCGAGTTCTCTAAAGGGACAGATTTCTGCTTTATCTGTCTTAATACACAAACGACTGGCAGCTATGCCAGATGTTCAAGCATTTGTTCAGGCTCTGGTTAGGATCAAGCCTGTTTACAGACCTTTGACTCCTCCCTGGAGTTTAAATCTAGTTCTTTCAGTTCTTCAAGGTGTTCCGTTTGAACCTCTACATTCCATAGATATTAAGTTGTTATCTTGGAAAGTTTTGTTTTTGGTTGCTATTTCTTCTGCTAGAAGAGTTCCAGAGTTATCTGCTCTGCAGTGTTCTCCGCCCTATCTGGTGTTCCATGCAGATAAGGTGGTTTTGCGTACTAAGCCTGGTTTTCTTCCAAAGGTTGTTTCTAACAAAAATATTAACCAGGAGATAGTTGTACCTTCTTTGTGTCCGAATCCAGTTTCAAAGAAAGAACGTTTGTTACACAATTTGGACGTAGTCTGTGCTCTAAAATTCTATTTAGAAGCTACAAAAGTTTTCAGACAAACATCTTCTCTGTTTGTCGTCTATTCTGGTAAAAGGAGAGGTCAAAAAGCGACTTCTACCCCTCTTTCCTTTTGGCTTAAAAGCATCATCCGATTGGCTTACGAGACTGCCGGACGGCAGCCTCCTGAAAGAATCACAGCTCACTCCACTAGGGCTGTGGCTTCCACATGGGCCTTCAAGAACGAGGCTTCTGTTGATCAGATATGTAAGGCAGCGACTTGGTCTTCACTGCACACTTTTGCCAAATTTTACAAATTTGATACTTTTGCTTCTTCGGAGGCTATTTTTGGGAGAAAGGTTTTGCAAGCCGTGGTGCCTTCCGTTTAGGTAACCTGATTTGCTCCCTCCCTTCATCCGTGTCCTAAAGCTTTGGTATTGGTTCCCACAAGTAAGGATGACGCTGTGGACCGGACACACCAATGTTGGAGAAAACAGAATTTATGCTTACCTGATAAATTACTTTCTCCAACGGTGTGTCCGGTCCACGGCCCGGCCTGGTTTTTTAATCAGGTCTGATGAATTATTTTCTCTAACTACAGTCACCACGGTACCATATGGTTTCTCCTATATTTTTCCTCCTGTCCGTCGGTCGAATAACTGGGGTGGGTGGAGCCTAGGGGGGACTATGTGGCCAGCTTTGCTGGGACTCTTTGCCATTTCCTGTTGGGGAGGAGATATTCCCACAGGTAAGGATGACGCTGTGGACCGGACACACCGCTGGAGAAAGTAATTTATCAGGTAAGCATAAATTCTGTTTTTGATACCCTTGAGAGACAATACTCTGAATCCACTGATTTTGCACAGAATCTGCCCAAATGTCTTGAAATAATTTCAATCTGCCCCCCACCAGCTGAACTGGATCGAGGGCCTCACCTTCATGCAGACTTGGGGGCTGTCTTTGGTTTCTTAAAAGGCTTGGATTTATTCCAACTTGAAGAAGGTTTTCAATTGGAACCAGAATCTTTAGGGGAAGGATTGGTTTTCTGTTCCTTGTTCTGTTGACAAGAACGAAAACAATTAGAAGCTTTAGATTTACCCTTAGATCTTTTATCCTGAGGCAAAAAAAAACTCCCTTCCCTCCAGTGATAGTTGAAATAATTGAATCCAACTGAGAACCAAATAAATTGTTACCTTGGAAAGAAAGAGATGGTAATCTAGACTTAAATACCATGTCAGCATTCCAAGATTTGAGCCATAAAGCTCTTCTAGCTAAAATAGCTAAAGACATATATTTAACATCAATTTTGATATCATCAAAAATAGCATCACAGAGCAAATGATTAGCATGTTGAAGCAAACGAACAATGCAAGACAAATCAGGATCTGTTTCCTGTTGCGCTAAGCTATCCAACCAAAAGGTTGATGCAGCTGCAACATCAGCCACAACAATGGCAGGCCTGAGAAGATATCCAGAAAATAAATAAGCTTTCCTTAGATAAGATTCAAGTTTCCTATCTAAAGAATCTTTAAAATAATTACTGTCTTCCATAGGAATATTAGTATGTTTAGCAAGAGTAGAAATAGCCAGATCAACTTTGGGGACTTTTTCCCAAAACTCTAATCTAGCTGCTGGCAAAGGGTACAACTTTTTAAACCTAAAAGAAGGAATGAAAGACGTTCCAGGCTTAATCCATTCCTTAGCAATCACATTAGAAATGGCATCATGAACTGGAAAAACCTCAGTAACCACAGGAGGTTTATAAACAGAATTTAAACGTTTACTAGTTTTGATATCGAGGACTAGACTCCTCAATATCCAAAGTAACCAACACTTCTT
Organism: Bombina bombina; assembly: GCF_027579735.1. Taxonomy (NCBI): domain Eukaryota; kingdom Metazoa; phylum Chordata; class Amphibia; order Anura; family Bombinatoridae; genus Bombina; species Bombina bombina. The sequence continues at coordinate 1,213,234,499 of NC_069499.1, read as the reverse complement.
TTAATAAGGAAGGAATATACTCAATCTTGAAAAGATAAGTAGATTTGTCAGTGTCAATATCTGAGGTAGGATCTTCTGAATCAGAGAGATCCTCTTCAGAGAAGGATATTTCAGTATGTTGTCGGTCATTAGAAATTTCATCAAATTTATGAGAAGTTTTTAAAGACCTTTTACGTTTATTAGAAGGTGGAATAGCAGACAAAGCCTTCTGTATCGCATCAGCAATATAATTTTTCATATCAACAGGGATATCATGTACATTAGATGTTAAAGGAACAACAGAAACTGTAGTAGTACTAATGGAAACATTTTCTGCGTGCAAAAGCTTATCATGGCAACTGTTACATACTACTGCTATAGGTATAATCTCAGCTATCTTACAACAGATGCACTTAGCTTTGGTAGAACTGTGATCAGGCAGCAGGGTTCCCACAGTTGCGCCTGAGATAGGATCAGATTGAGACATCTTGCAAAATGTAAAAGAAAAACAACATTAAAGCAAAATTTACAATTTTCTTATATGGCAGTTTCAGGAATGGGAAAAAATGCAAACAGCATGGTCCTCTGAGTATATAGAAGGCAAGAGATATATAGGAAGTGGGGTGAAAAATAAACAATTTTTTTTTGGTGCCAAGTATGACGCACAACGCAAAAGGAAGTGAAACATTTTTCCCTCCAACAACATCCGGAAATGACGCAACTCGCGTCATAACAGACGCAACCTCGTGCAAGGAAAACCTGGCGTCAACTAAGATGCCGGAAATGATGAACTTGCGTCATCAATTCTCACGCCAAGAATGACGCTATAAATAACAGCATTTTGCGCTCTCGCAAGCCTAATTTGGTTCGCAAAAGAATAAACAGCCAATTTGAAAAAAAGGACTATACCCCAGGTAAGGCAACTTCATAAACATGCTTCCCAAACTGAAACTGACAGTCTGCAAAAGGAAATATACATAGACCTGACTCATGGCAAATATAAGTAAAATACATATATTTAAAACTCTATATAAATGCATAAAGCGCCAAACCATATCTGCGAGTGTCTTAAATAAGAAAAAAAAAACATACTTATCGAAAGACACCCATCCACATATAGCCAAACCAGTGCTGAAAAAGTATCAGCAGAGGTAATGGTATATAAAAGTATATTGTCGATCTGAAAAGGGAGGTAGGAGATGAATCCCTACTACCGATAACAGAGAACCTTTGTAAAGATTTCCCACAAGGAAAACCATAGAATCAATAGGTGATACTCCCTTCACATCCCTCTGACAAAACACTGTACTCTGAGGGGAATTGGGGTTCAAAATGCTAAGAAGCGCTTATCATAGAAACCAAGCACAAACTTACTTCACCACCTCCATAGGAGACAAAGTTTGTAAAACTGAATTGTGGGTGTGGTAAGGGGTGTATTTATAGGCATTTTGAGGTTTGGGAAACTTTGCCCCTCCTGGTAGGATTGTATATCCCATACGTCACTAGCTCATGGACTCTTGCCAATTACATGAAAGAAAGTGCAAACATTGAAGTGAACAATCATCAATATAAAAATATCTGGAGAAAAAGTTCTCAATGCAGTGTGAAAATAAACTTATAGCAGAACAGATTTAATACAGATCCGTTTTACCAAACGGGTCATTAAAGCTAAAATGCATATGAATACTTACAACAGATCTACAAATCTAAAATATTCAAAATAAAAGCTTTTTTCTCAGTTTACAAAAAAAACACCCTGCCAATGAGTGTCACCTTCCCTTCTTATGGTTCCATTAGAGGTGGTGAAATGCTCTCAACCATTTTCACTGATGGAATAATTTGTTGCTGGTGCTGGCTTGTGAGATCTTTTCTGTGGAACCTGACTCCAAGTGTTTTGCTGCGGTAGAGGAGTAGCCTTAGCATTGGTTTCTTGAGCTTGAGGTGAAGGCTGCAGATCCGGTGCAAGTGGTTGGGGTATGTCCAGTATCTTGCAGACTTCTATGATATCCTTTGGCGAGTTGCAAATGATGCACCTTCCTTTCCATAAAATTAGTAAGTGAAATGGAAAACCCCACCTGTAGGGTATATTAAGTGCCCTTAAAGTGGTGGTAAGTGGGGAAAGTTCTTTCCATTTTTGAAGGGTTCTGGTTAAGAGATCCGCGAAGATTTGTATGTTAGTGTTTTCATATCTTATTGGTTGCTGCTGTCTTGCAAGCTTCATTATTTCTTCCTTGGCTGAAAAATTAGATCGCTGGGTGGTTAATCTGTCTGAGGTTTCGGCCTTAGAGCTCTATGAACTCTGTCAATGTCGATTGTCTCTGATTGGTCTCCTTTTTAAAAAATTTTTTTTTAAACAGGCCTTGTAGGTATTGTCCTAAATTTGGTGAAAGTTGATCTTCAGAGATCCCTCTGACTCTTATATTATGGCGTCTGCTTCAATTTTTTAAGTAATCAATTTTATTCTCCATTTCAAGGATGGTCTCATCTTGGTTTTTAATGCATATAAGAGCATCTGACAATGCAGTAGCGTGCAATTCTTGACTTTATTCAAGTTTCTCCACTCTGTCCTATGTCGGACATTTCTTTTTTTTTTTTTTTTTTTTTAATTATTTTTATTGAGGTAAAAAATAGGCATACAAACAAAAATATTGCAGCAGTATACAGTAGAAATCTAGAATGACTTATAACAGGGTACAAAGCGTAAATTCTAGGTTGATAAACATTACATGCGGTCACAATCACGCTATGCAATACTCAAAACATCTTCATCTGCCACATGGATAAAAGACAAGTAATACGGTGGTTCACGGAAATGCCAATAAAAGTATAGAACCTTTAGATTTATCTAAGCGGCCACTCTTGGGCCTCATAACAAACAGTTTTAAACAGTGATAACGGAAGGTTACTCCAAGGATAAGAGGCCCCCTTTTGGACCCCAACATGAAAACCTCAGATTTTAGTGTAATTGCGCTTTAGGAATGATATAAAACGCGCTTAAGTAAGTAAATTTAATACTACAGGGTAGTATAGTGTTAGAAAGCTGTAAGTGAAACTCTGCAAGAGATAGTACTGAGCAGTCCTGCACAGCTTAAAAGGAAAAGTAGTACCAATATGATTTTGTAGTGCAAGATATAATTGTAAAAAGGGGGAAATAAGGTGTGGTATAAACAAGAGAAACCACATAATTCGCTCTCCTAAAAATAGGAGATATATTGGGGGGGGGGGAGGTGAGAAGTTACATAGGAGAGACAAATTGTAAAAATACGATAAATATGAAAACGGTCAACACACTCTATAAGAATTAGATAATTCAATATATGAGAAGGGAGAAGAAGATCCAATAGTTCTTTCATTTGGCTGATAAGATGCGCGGCCATGTCTTCCCGCTTTCAATATATTCGCAGCAAATAGTAGAGACCCCAAGAGTGCTTGACAACTAAGCTGCCTTAAAAGTGACCAAAAGATAGCTGGCCAGCTGAGTTTTTTACTTCGAGTAAAAAAATGGTAAATTAGGTAGTAAATCCTTGAAAAATAGTTATGAGTTAGGAGCTCTTGGGATGTGTCGGACATTTCTTTTTTAATGTCAGATATTTCCTCCCTGATGCACTGTGATATCAGTGTAGAAAAAATCTTTTTGATAGTAAGGAATTGAAAAATGCATTAGGAATGGTAATGGAATCAGCTTGCAGAGGAGGAATGTGGGTCTGCTTGTAAAGCATCTGAAATAGAGAAAGTTGCTGGTGGAGCCTGTTCTGCTGTTTTAAAAAAAGTATTTTCTGAAGGTGTATTGGGCCTCTGTTGCTTAGGGCCCTTCACAGATTTCTTGGGTGACATAATGATATTTCTCTTGTAAGATGTATCGAGTCCACGGATTCATCCATACTTGTGGGATATTCTCCTTCCCAACAGGAAGTGGCAGAGAGAGCACCCACAGCAGAGCTGTCTATATAGCTCCTCCCCCAGTCATTCTCTCTGCCTACTTAACTGCTAGGAAGGGCAAAGTGAGTATGGTGACAAAAATGTTAGTTTTTATTTTCTCAAGCAAAAGTTTTTTTTAAATGGTACCGGTGTGTACTATTTACAGTACAGAAGGGAGGGGAAGAGGGCCTGTAGGTATAATAAGTAATATGGACTTATAGCTTGCATTATTACAATATTTGCAGGTAATCAGATAGAATAAAGTCATGGCTCTGTGTGTAATGGAACTAAGTCAGAGAGGGATCTTTACAGTAAAAAAAAAACAGTGGAATATGGAATTCAAGATGTGGAATTCAAGATATGGGGGGGAAGGAGGCGGTTATTTAGTTATGTTAAGTGGGAATTGTCAGAGAATCGTGCCTCTTCAACCTATATTCTGCTCAATGGATCCCAAGAATTCAGGATATTTTTAATACCAGGGATTATGTAGTTCTGTCTATAAAATATGGGAGCAAGGAGCTAAGTATCAAGGAGTTAGCGCAGGTCCAGCCTGCACTAGAAGACAAGTCATCCTGTAGTGTTTGAGGTTTGCTTATCACACAAATTTAAATAGGTATCATAATAACTGTGCTCCTACCTATAAAGTCACATAGAGTTAGCATTTAAATCGCTTGCATTTGCCATGGCTATATAGCAATAATAAATATAACGGTTGCAACATGCCTAAAGAGACTGTGGTTGAAACTTATCTGTGAAGCTATATTTTTGCAGATTGTAGACAACAAGCTGCCCCGGCCGCTGGCAGCAATAAATTCCAAACACATGCGTAAGATGTAGAGATCTGCAATTATGAGAGCACCATGAAGGTTCAATGTAGAACATTATGAACACCCGTAAACAGTAAGGAGCCTGCAAAGATAAGAAAGTGCCCATATGTAGCAGTTGTATCAAACACTAAAATATTTAAGACACGGCATGCCCACATTAAATAGCAACATGTTGAGAATGGGTCAATGAGCATTGGCAAGACAGTGTGTAATAACGAACCGTTTCTCAGACAGAGTAACATCAATAAGGGCTTGAATGATCAAAATGGTATGAGATGGCAAGAGCAGTAAAAAATAACAAAACACAAAAAGGCACAAATTTCTCTTAACTTTAAACATTATAAACAATCAATAACTATGGTGTTGTCCACAAAAATATGGTCAATAGACAGGAAAGTGTATGCATCCTGTTTCTAACTTCTGCTTTGTCATATTGAACTTGAAAAATAACTCTGAGGCAAAGGTAAATATGGCTAACATAGCAGAATACTGTGTCAAAAGCTCCATACTGCACTTCAACATAGGCTAGTAATTCTCAAGTTAGTCTGGATCATGGGTGCCTCAAAGTAAACAGATCCCAGAAGGCGATAATGCCATTCCTGCCATGAGTGTGATGGCTGTGCCCTGCTTAGCCGATGCCCCTTCTGTGTACATAGGACCCGTACCGCACATGTGAAGCTCAGGCAGATCATAGAAGCCATGTGGATAGGCAGTGTTCTTAAAGGTATAAGCAAGTGCATGTGGACACCGCAACAATATGGCCGTTATAATTTTAAACATGTGTAGATAGTGTTCTAAGGGTAGACCCAGTCTTTAGAAGGGAACCACTCTGTATCCATATCAAAATTAAGTATTGTATTGTTCAAGTCCATAGAGAAGCCCTTGTAACCGAGCCCTCTTGTTATGGGCGCTGAGATTGTGGGTAAACTAACCAATGCCTCTTCTAAGGCCGTTAGATGCGCGCTAAACGCGCTGCATGGAGCTCAGCACTGGCCACCAACTTGCCACATTGGTCGGGTGGTGAAGGGCCCCCTGCAGTTGCGGCACACAAGTTTTAAGACCATCCAGCTCCAACTTATTATTGCGGAGTAAGCCATACGCTTGAGAGGAGGTGTGAAGGAGAATCTTGCGAGTGAAAATCATGAGCGACTCTCGTGCCCAAATCCCCCTATTAGTGCGCTGCAGCGACTCTGCTGATATCGGATCTCCACTGAGGGGCACATTCAATGTAACAACATGCGGCTCATTATTTCTGATCTCTTTGTCACCGACATCCTGCCACTCTGTCTCCTGCATAGCACAAGATGGCGACTGTCGTAGATAGATTGCTCCTGCTGTGCTCTCCTCCTCATAGTTAGTTAGGGCAATCGAAGCATCAGTATGGGTGGTGCAGGGCTGAATAGGCTCGATCTTTGTGGCTAAAAAAACATTGCTGTAACGATCCAATAGTTCTTTCATTTGGCTGATAAGATGCGTGGCCATGTCTTCCCGCTTTCAATATATTCGCAGCAAATAGTAGAGACCCCAAGAGTGCTTGACAACTAAGCTGCCTTAAAAGTGACCAAAAGATAGCTCGCCAGCTGAGTTTTCAACTTGGGGTAAAAAAATGGTAAATTAGGTAGTAAATCCTTGAAAAATTGTTATATGAGTTAGGAGCTCTTGGGATGTGTCATACATTTCTTTTTTAATGTCAGATATTTCCTCCCTGATGCACTGTGATATCAGTGTAGAAAAAATCTTTTTGATAGTAAGGAATCGAAAAATGCATTAGGAATGGTAATGGAATCAGCTTGCAGAGGAGGAATGTGGGTCTGCTTGTAAAGCATCTGAAATAGAGAAAGTTGCTGGTGGAGCTTGTTCTGCTGTTTTAAAAAAAGTATTTTCTGAAGGTGTATTGGGCCTCTGTTGCTTAGGGCCCTTCACAGATTTCTTGGGTGACATAATGATATTTCTCTTGTAAGATGTATCGAGTCCACGGATTCATCCATACTTGTGGGATATTCTCCTTCCCAACAGGAAGTGGCAGAGAGAGCACCCACAGCAGAGCTGTCTATATAGCTCCTCCCCCAGTCATTCTCTCTGCCTACTTAACTGCTAGGAAGGGCAAAGTGAGTATGGTGACAAAAATGTTAGTTTTTATTTTCTCAAGCAAAAGTTTGTTATTTTAAATGGTACCGGTGTGTACTATTTACTCTTTGGCAGAAAAGAGATGAAGATTTCTGCAGGGAGGATGATGATTTTAGCACTTTGTAACTAAAATCCACTGCTGTTCTCACAAGGACTGAGGAGTACAGGAAAACTTCAGTTGGGGGAACAGTTTGCAGGCTAAACTGCTTTGAGGTATGTTCAGTCTAATTTTTTCTAGACAGACTGTTAATTCTAGAAAAGGCTGACAATATCCCCATGAGGGAAGGGTAAGCTGTATTCAGAGACTTAGTAAGAATCCCAGCTTGCACAAAGGGCTCATTAGTTACTGGTGACACTGATAAGGAAAAACGTTTTTATTATTATTGCAATAACGTTTTTTTTAAGGGACTTTAAAGGGTCTTTGTGGCTTGTTTAAGGGTTATTAACCCACATGGCTAGTTTAGGAAACACTCTGTTGTATTTCCTTTAGGCCCCATGACATTGAGTGAGGTGGGAGGGGCCTATTTTCGTGCCTCAGTTGCGCAGTTTCTTTTCCTTAGAGACATCCAACTGCTTCTCCAGAGGGTCCTGCTGTGTTTGAGGACCTTCTAATCCAAGGTCCATTCACGCATCCAAATCTAATTTCTCTGCGTCTGACTGCTTGGAGATTGAACGCCTGATTCTATCAAAGCGTGGTTTCTCTGAGTTGGTCATTGATACCCTGAATTAAGCTAGAAAGCCTGTCACCAGGAAGATCTATCATAAGATTTGGCGCAAATATTTTTATTGGTGTGAATCCAAGGGTTACTCATGGAGTAAGATTAGGATTCCTAGAATATTGTCCTTTCTCCAAGAAGGATTGGAGAAGGGATTATCAGCTAGTTCCTTAAAAGGACAAATATCGGCTTCGTCTATTCTTTTACACAAACATCTTGCAGATGTCCCAGATGTTCAAGCCTTTAGTCAGGCCTTGGTTAGGATCAAGCCTGTATTTAAACCTGTTGCTCCGCCATGGAGCCTAAACTTAGTTCTTAAAGTTCTTCAAGGAGTTCCGTTTGAACCTATGCATTCCACAGATATTAAGCTTCTATCTTGGAAAGTTTTTTTTTTAGTAGCTATCTCTTCGGCTCGAAGAGCTTCTGAGTTATCTGCTTTACAGTGTGATTCACCTTACCTTGTTTTCCATGCAGATAAGGTGGTTTTGCGTACCAAACCTGGGTTTCTTCCTAAGGTTTTTTTCTAATAGGAATATCAATCAGGAGATTGTTGTTCCTTCACTGTGTCCTAATCCTTCATCAAAGAAGGAACGTCTGTTGCACAATCTTGATATGGTTCGTGCTTTAAAGTTCTACTTACAAGCAACTAAAGATTTCCGTCAAACATCTTCATTGTTTGTTGTTTATTCTGGTAAACGGAAAGGTCAAAAGGCTACGGCTACCTCTCTTTCCTTTTGGTTGAAAAGCATCATCCGTTTGGCTTATGAGACTGCTGGCCAGCAGCCTCCTGAAAGAATTATTGCTCATTCTACTAGAGCAGTGGCTTCCACATGGGCTTTTAAAAATGAGGCTTCTGTTGAACAGATTTGTAAGGCGGCGACTTGGTCTTCGCTTCATACGTTTTGCAAATTCGATACTTTTGCTTCTTCGGAGGCTATTTTTGGGAGAAAGGTTCTACAAGCAGTGATGCCTTCCGTTTAAGGTACCTGTCTTGTCCCTCCCTTCATCCGTGTCCTAAAGCTTTGGTATTGGTATCCCACAAGTATGGATGAATCCGTGGACTCGATACATCTTACAAGAGAAAACAGAATTTATGCTTACCTGATAAATTTCTTTATCTTGTGATGTATCTAGTCCACGGCCCGCCCTGTCTATTTAAGACAGGCAGTATATTTTTCTTTAAAAAACTTCACCACTGCACCCTATAGTTTCTCCTTTTTCTTCCTAGCCTTTGGTCGAATGACTGGGGGGTGGAGCTAAGGGAGGAGATATATAGACAGCTCTGCTGTGGGTGCTCTCTCTGCCACTTCCTGTTGGGAAGGAGAATATCCCACAAGTATGGATGAATCCGTGGACTCAATACATCACAAGAGAAAGAAATTTATCAGGTAAGCATAAATTCTGTTTTTGTGAAGTATGACCACGTTGGTGTGATACCTGTGATGTGCAGGTGAAGATCAAGGCCACCTCAGTTATATCTACAGAGATGTCAGTATCTTGCCAATTAAAAGATTACAGAGGATATATTATATGAATATTGCTTCTGACTTTGTAGAATATCTATGCGTAATGAAGCCACAAATATTATTTGCTTATATGTGTCTTTATTGTTCATAATTATTGTAGAGATGCTTAATGCTCTTAAGGTGAGCTAATTGTATTACGCTGCAATATATAATAAAGATTTGCCCTTTAAAATGATCATTGAGATGTGATGCCGTGCCTTGTCTTAAGGTCTGTGTGGCTAGATGATCCTGCTCATCAGGAAATAAGAGTATGTCACTTACCCAGCCGTTTGTCCAGCTCTGGAATTCAGTGCAATAATCTACGAAACCACTCTAACAGCTTTAATCACTGACTGATCCAGCAAACTGCATAGATCGACGCAGCCCTCCCACGACCTTGCGTGATCTGTAATGCTGGTCTGTCAGTTAAAGAGGGTCCACCCGGCCAGGCAGTTTTATACCTCCTTCTAATTAAAGGTGCGGTAGGTGCTTCTATTTAGTGGGGAGATCTGGATAAGTGTGCTAAGTGCAAATTGAAGCCACAAGCTCACTGGAGCATTAACCAGCCATTTGTAATGACTGGTTATTTAAAGTGCACCTGTAAACGGGCAAAAGAAGTAAAAAATCAAACTTTATTCTTCCATAGAGTTTAAAAACAGGACGGGTAAGACAGAAGGCCTGGACTTACGCGTTTCGGCATAGAGCCATATTCGTAGACTTAACAAAACATTTTGTCCAACCTCTTTAAAAAGGCAGCTGCTAAGCAGCTATTGGTCAACCAATTAACAGTATTTAAATTAATTAAAGTAACACAAACTCCTATAAACTGGCTAACAAAGGTGACAATGTTATAAATGCTAAGAGTGGACGTGCAGTTAATTTAAGGAGATGTCTACAATGAACATTCCTACTATAACATGTTAGTGGGGGGATATTTGATAAATATACATTGGATACATATGTAGTTTCAATTTAACATATAGAAACGACAAGACAAAGATAAATTTACTTAATCTTGGTGGTACATTCATTAAATCTGAAAAAGAAGACTATTGTGAATTTACTGATTATAGTGCATCACAATAGTTCTAGATGTATACTTTAATATACGACACCGAAATTGCATTTTATATGAGTGTATGATCTTTCCCTATGCTGATGAATGCAGAGAAGGCAGTTAACTAGGGCTAATTTATCATAGCATTTGATACTGCAAATGTATTGTTAAATGGAGTATAAAACTTAGCTTAATATTTATATTGGATTGGCATAATAAGAATGTAAGTAGCTAGAATGGACTTCAACAACATAATAAAAAATATATTAAAGAAATAAATACAAAAGGGATCTCAGAGGTTGCTTATGGATGGAAAACTACTACCATCTATTCCCAAAAGTTTATTATATCATACTCGGAATTAAACCCTTTGAGTACCTGTGTAGCAAATTTAAAAATCCAAAAGATTTCTTGTTTAGATAGTAACTTGTCTTTGTTGCCCCCTCTAATGGAATTCTTTATATGCTCAATAGCCCGCCATCTGAATGTGTTAGTGTTCTGTTTGTGAACATCTAAAAAGTCTCTCATTAGTTCTGAGCATCTTTTTTTAATTGTGATGTAACCAAGATGTTCCCATATTCGTGTACGTACATCTCTACTTGTCATCCCTATATATTGAAGGTGATGTTCTGTGCATTCTATGAGAGAGATTACATAAGGTGTAGAACAAATAATGCAACCTTGAGTTTCAAATTGTTGTCCCATAACACATGAATAAAATTCCTTACCTTCTGTGAGATAATCACAGGACTTACAATGCGAGTTACCAGTCATTTATAGCTGCCATTGGCACTAAGTCATTAACTGTCTCTTTTGGCAGTGCTGATATGACTGGGGTTAAATTTGTAGAAAAGACACATTTACAGCCATTTTCTACCACTTTCTTCAACTTTTTATCTCCATATAAAATCGGAAAATATTTCTTGATAATCTTACATATTTTAGAATATTCAGAAGAATACTAAGTAATAAAAAGTGGCTGTTTGGTTTTCTGATTCCTAGGCTTTGTCTGCAGTGTGTCTTCCCTAACAACAGTATTTACTTTGTCTACAATTTTGTTAACCATATTGGTGTTGTAAGCTCTATTTTTAAAACGTCTCTTTAGATCTATGCTCTGTTTTTGAATAACAGCTGCATCTGAGAAGATCCTTTTGGTTCAAAGAAATTAACTTTTTACAATGCACTTAAATGGAAGCCAACACTTCCCTTAATTAACCATTCCCCAGTTTTGCACAACCAACACAGTTATAATAATACACATTTTACCTCTGTAATTATCTTGTATCTATGGCTCTGTAAACTGACCCCTTATTTCAGTTCTTTTGACAGACTTGCATTTTAGCCAATCAGTGCTCACTCCTCCGTAACTTCACGTACATGAGCTCAATGTTATTTATATGAAACACATGAACTAACGCCTTCTAGTGGTGAAAAACTTTCAAATCCATTTAGATTAGAGGCGGCCTTCAAGGTCTAAGAAATTAGCATATGAATACCAAGAGAACAAAGCAAAAGTGGTGATTAAAAGTAAATTTTGTTTGCATGTAGAACAGCATTCTCTGATATCTTTTTGCGGTCAGTGTTTACCTGTTTTAAATCTACATTACTTGTCAAAGTTATATCAAGGAAACAGATACTGTGCATGTTCCATTCAAAGGTAAATTTTACTCCTGTTTCTTGTTTAGTAAGGAAACTGACAACTCTATCTGCATTGTCTTTGACTGAATCCCATATGAAAAGGTCATCATTGAAGCGATAATAAATATAGGTGGGCTCAAGCCATCCCATGAAAAAGTTTGCGTATGATGGGGCAAATTTTGACCCCTTCGCAGTTCCTTTTAACTGCAAATAATACGTACCCTCAGAAAGAAAATAATTATGTTCAAGCAAGAAGTGAGTTACTTGCAAAATATATAACGCTTCGCTGACATCTCCAAATCATTGTCAAATTCGAGAAAGTACTCAATGGCTTGCAACCCTTTATCATGTGGTATGCTGGAATATAGGAAGACCACGTCTATGGTCAACCAACTATGTCCTTCCTGCCACTGAAAATCTTTTAAAAGACTCAAAATATGTGTGGTGTCTTATGTAACTGTATAATTTCAATACAATCTCCTGTAAGAATCTATCCATTCTGACAAAGGGCCAAATAATGACCCAATTCCAGAAACAATTCGTCTTCCCTTAACATAATCCAAACTCTTGTGAACCTTCGGTAGGTAATGGAATATGGGGATCACAGGGTTTTCTACTAAGAGAAACTTTGCTGTGTTTCTATCTATGATTTCCAAACATACTCCATCATCCACCAATGAACTAAGTTCTGTGTAAAATCATTTACTTGGATTCCTGCTCCATACTCGATAAGTTTCATTATCAGTTAGTTGGCGGTTGGCCTCATTAACCCCTTAATGACCACAGCACTTTTCCATTTTCTATCCGTTTGGGACCAAGGCTATTTTTACATTTTTGCGGTGTTTGTGTTTAGCTGTAATTTTCCTCTTACTCATATACTGTACCCACACATATTATATACCGTTTTCTCGCCATTAAATGGACTTTCTAAAGATACCATTATTTTCATCATATTTTATAATTTACTATAAAAAAATATATAAAATATGAGGGGGAAAAACACACTTTTCTAACTTTGACCCCCATAATCTGTTACACATCTACAACCACCAAAAAACACCCATGCTAAATAGTTTCTAAATTTTGTCCTGAGTTTAGAAATACCCAATGTTTACATGTTCTTTGATTTTTTTTGCAAGTTATACGGCAATAAATACAAGTAGCACTTTGCTATTTCCAAACCATTTTTTCTCAAAATTAGCGCTAGTTACATTGGGACACTGATATATTTTTTTTATTATTATTTTTTTAGAAGACATCCCAAAGTATTGATCTAGGCCCATTTTTGATATATTTCATGCCACCATTTTACCGCCAAATGAGATGAAATAAAAAAAATTGTTCACTTTTTCACAATTTTTTTCACAAACTTTAGGTTTCTCACTGAAATTATTTGCAAACAACTTGTGCAATTATGGCAAAAATGGTTGTATAAGCTTCTCTGGGATCCCCTTTGTTCAGAAATAGCAGACATATATATGGCTTTGGCATTGCTTTTTGGTAATTAGAAGGCCACTAAATGCCACTGCGCACAACACATGTACTATGCCCAGCAGTGGAGGGGTTAATAAGGGAGCATGTAGGGAGCTTCTAGGGTTAATTTTAGCTTTAGTGCAGTGTAGTAGACAACCCCAATTATTGATCTAGTCCCATCTTGGTATATTTCATGACACCATTTCACCGCCAAATGTGATCAAATAAAAAAAAAATCTTTCACTTTTTCACAATTTTAGGTGTCTCACTGAAATTATTTACAAACAGCTTGTGCAATTATGGCACAAATGGTTGTAAATCCTTCTCTGGGATCCCCTTTGTTCAGAAATAGCAGACATATATGGCTTTGGCGTTGCTTTTTGGTAATTAGAAGTCCACTAAATGCTGCTGCGCATCACACGTGTATTATGTCTAGCAGTGAAGGGGTTAATTATGTAGCTTGTAGGGAGCTTGCATGGTTAATTTTAGCTTTAGTGTAGAGATCAGTCTCCCACCTGACACATCAGACCCCCTGATCCCTCCAAAACAGCGCTCTTCCCTCCCCCACCCCACAATTGTCCCTGCCATCTTAAGTACTGGCAGAAAGTCTGCCAGTACTAAAATAAAAGGTATCTTTTGTTTTGTTTTTAGCATATTTACATATGCTGATGTGTAGGATCCCCCCTTAGCCCCCAACCTCCCTGATCCCCCCCCCAAACAGCTCTCTAATCCACCCCCTCTACCTTATTGGGAGCCATCTTGGGTACTGGCAACTGTCTGCCAGTACCCAGTTTACCAAAAAAATGCTTTTTTTTCTTTTTCTGTAGTGTAGCTTCCCCCCCAAAGAACAACCCCCCTCCCCCTCCCAGATCCCTTAGATGCTTTTTTAAATTACATTTTACCCCACTTTATCCCACTTTTCTTTAACATTTTTTTCTGTAGTGTAGCCGTTCCCACCCGCTTCCACCCCGTGTGCGCACGCCCCCGGCCCCCTGTGCACACGCATGTGTCTGTGGGCGCCCCCGGCGATGACGCCCCTTCACATCACACGGCCCATTGATGGCCGCCTCCCAGACTGGCTCCCACCCACCAACGAATACCGGCCATCGATCTCCAGTGCTGAGAGGGCCACAGTGTGGCTCTCTCTGCATCGGATGGCCAAGGAGGGTTATTGCAGGATGCCTCGATATCGAGGCATCACTTCAATAATCCGAAAGCGTCTGGAAGCGATCAGGATCACTTCGACCGCTTTCCAAGACCAAGGACATACGCCATACGTACGTAGTGTATTTTTTTTGAGGACGTACATCCTTGGTCGTTAAGGGGTTAATGTAGTTAAGATGATATAACTATGGTGTTATTACTTGTTAGTGACTTAACTGCCTGATTCTCTTTCTTAGTTAGATTCAGTTCTGAATTGGGGGTCCTGTAGTGTAAATTGGTAAGATCCTCCACTACAATTATTCACTTTCCCGGGTTCTCCGCCTTGTTGTCCCTCAGTGCATACCTGTGATTTACTCTTAATTTTGGGGCTGTACCTCCCCCTTCTGTTTGTTTCAGGACAGGCCAAAAAAATATATATATACATAACTGATGTATATTTAACGTAACAAAAACATAAGGCATATTTTTTACTTATGCCAAAAGATATGGTTAATCATATGTTATAATTTAACCATTTATATATGTGGTTAATTAACTGTATATGTTAATATATAAAAATAGATAAGTGAGCTAGTATTTTCCTATCTAAGACAAGCATGTGTATACTTTTTTAAAAACATATTAGTATTCTAAAGAAACACGTTATAACAATTTTGTATGCACATATTATAGTTCCAAACAAATGGTACTTTGAATGAAAATTCAGTATTCTAATAATGAGTGCTACATTATCTTGATGTACTCTCAGAACATTATTAATGCTATCTGTAGCTTCCAGAACAATGGGAAGCTCTTGTAAATCTTTTTCACACTATGACAATTATGGGAGTTATCTCTGGTAGTTCATCTTACAAGCTGTCAGGGTATATCTCTTTACCTTAGAAAATGTTAACTGGACCATTCTACTGCTAGCATCCTTGAATGTATTAAAACTGTTAGAGGCTAGAAGTGAATGTGACTTAATATCCTTGTCAAACCAGTTACTACCCTAATAGCCTGACACAGTACATTCAAATCATCCTTTAGGATCTCAGAGAGGGCATGGATACATAGATGGGTTAAACAATACCCCTCAACATTTGTTAATCCCTGAAGAAAATAGGCAGTAAATGGCTCTATGTCTTACCTAAGCCATTCCATTCTCTACTTATCTAGGTTCACTGACAAAATTCAGTCCAGTCTACTACCCAGCCTTGCTCACTGACCTAATAGATTTGTTTTACTACTCTTGTTCGTTCATCTCAACGTTCAAGCTGGGCTCCACTCAACCAGATTCTGTATCCTGTTCCAGTCTTGGCCTTAGAGTGGGCATTCCTATTCTGGGCCCTATCGTGGGCATTACCTACGATTCCAGCTCTGGAGTGAGCGCACCTGTTCAAGTATTTGATCCTTCAGTGTCCTGTACAATAGACTTGCATTGACTGTCTGTTTCTTGAGCTATACATAAAAGGAGAAGTTCCATTAAGAAGTCCATCTCACTGACTCCTTTAAGTGTACAAGGCAGCTTTAAGTCTAACACCTCCCCACATGAGCTCCAAACTCCTGAACCCATTCCACATGCAGCCATGGGCATTATCAAGATTAATGTAAAAAATGTTTCGCTTGGAGTCCAGATTGCTAAACCTTTCTTTTCAGGAAAAGGTTCTTTTCCCCTCCCGTTTGAATTAAATTATCTTCACTGTTACTGGTGGTAAAGGAACTTTCCTTTTCAGGATTAGAAATCTAGAAGAAAGAATAGACCAGGAAATCGGTTCGCTCTCTTAATTCCTCTAGAGATCATAAGTCTTCCTCTTCGTAAAAGACGTAAAAGAATCTTCCACGCCTGCCTGGAAACAGGGTCATCCTGGGCCAAGGCTAAGCAAAACAAGAAGTCCAAATCCAATTATAAATCCGCATGAAGGTTTGGTCGCCAAACCAGAACCTGTTCTGGTAGGAGCAGATTAAGTCTTTTTTTCAGGAGACCCAGGATTACAGGATAGGTTTCCGATCCAGTCCTCCTAAAGGATGATTCCTTCTGTCTCACGTACCCCAGAATCCTTTGAAGATAACTCCCTTCATTCAATGCATTAAGAATCTAGAGAGGATGGGGTGATTCATTCAGAACAGGGAAATGTTTTTTACTCTAACCTTTTTATTGTTCCCAAAAAGAAATTAATTTTCAGACCCATATTGGATTTGAAAACTTTAAACAAGTTTATACGAATTCCAACCTTCAAAATATGAAACTATTCTCACTATTTTATACTTGATCTAACAGGGTCAATGCATTAAGAATCTGGAGAGGATGGGGGCAAGCGGGGTTCCAGACTACGTCACCAGATGTGACATGTACAGCAGCTGCTGCACACAGCATGGTAGAGAACCCAGATTCTTGGTCTGTCTAATCCAGAACCGTAAGCCAGAAAGCGCATTCAGTGGGAGGGCTTCTGACTTGCGCAGCCATCTCAGCCATAGCTTCACACGCTACTGTGCATAAATGCCACTACCTCTTGGCAGGGGCAAGTTGTCTCCATCTGAGGAACAAAGATTGCCCTCATCGAGACTGAGGCATTTTTACAGACCGTCTACACAGCCTGACCGGTAACTGCATCAGGCCTTTTTTGTCTATTGGCCACAGACATTTTTTTTTATTTTTTTACTTTGAAAAGTTTCCCCCCCCCCCATTTTTGCTATCTTTGCATACTGTTGGGTTTGGCCAATGTATAATGAAGATTGCTGCCATGGAAAGCAGCTAGAAGTGTAATATCTAGATAAACAGCTCAGTGTCAAGTTGGGCAAGACTGGGACGCCCTCTGGGGGGGGGGGGTGAAGAAGTGTGATGGCCGTTACCTATATATACAAGGTTTTATGACTTGTTTAACCCACAAGGTGAGTCCCTACCCCAGCCTGTCTAAGTATGCCTCAGTGAAGAAAATCTTACAAATATAATTCGTACTACACAAATAAGGGATATTCAGCTGAGGGGGGTGAAAAAAAAAGTGATGGATTATCTGCCTATATACAAGGTTAAATGCAAGACCTGATTAAATGTGCAGTGTAAGCCCCCATGCCAAATTATTTCACCATGAAGAAAATCACTGTGAAGAAAATCTTCCAAACATAATCTGTGCTGTTTAAAGGGCCATTATACACTCATTTTTTCTTTGCATAAATGTTTTGTAGATGATCTATTTATAAAGCCCATAAAGTTGTTTTTTTTAAAAAAAATTATAATTTTGCTTATTTTTAAAGAACATTGCTCTGATTTTCAGACTCCTAACCAAGCCCCAAAGTTTTATTTGAATACCGTCAGCTACCTTCTCCAGCTTGCTCCTGTTTGTGTAAAGGGTCTTTTCATATGCAAAAGAAGGGGGAGGGGGGAGTGTTTTATTTCCCACTTGCAGTGGGCTTTCCAACTGCCTTTTCAACAGAGCTAAACCAGGGGCGTATTTAGGTTTTGTGCTGCCCTAGGCATTTAAAATTCTGCTGCCACCCCCTACCCACCCTAAGTTTTAGGCTGTTTTTCGGCCATAATATTTTTTGGTCATGGTGTAATTTGAATATGTGTGTATATATGTATGTGTGTATATATATATATATATATATCTATACACACGCAACCCCTCTCCCTCACACACACACACACAGCCCCTCTCCCACACACACAGCCCCTCTCCCCCCCACACACACAGCCACTCTCACACACACACACACATACATACATATATACACTCATACACAAAATTCCCCATGAATACTCCTAATAGCTATTTTGCAAAAATACTTCCACATGACTGCCTTGGTTCCCAACATACAGATTTAAATAATTTTGAGTAAGGGGCTAACTTGCATATACACAACCAGATTCCACCTCTCAAAAAGATAAAAAATTTAAATTTCCACAAAACATGTCAGGGTCTATAGATAATTTACACCCAACAAAGATTTTTTTTTACATATAAAACACATTTAATAAGAGATTTTGATTATTTATAGTAAGACACACCCCTTCCTGGAAATCCAAACATTTCCAACAAATGTAAACTAAAATTGTGACATCATTGTTTTGCAGACAGATAATCTGCCCTAAAAAAATAAAAATAAAGAACATTTTATGGTGCAATTGGGTTTTCAAAGTTTTCCATAAAACTGAGCAATTTAAACAGTCCTGAAACTGAAGCTTGTGCTCTTTAAAATTTACATATAAAATGGCATCTTATAAACGAAATAGACAATAACTACAATAAACATGCTATCAGAATATGACAGCAACAGAATTAGATGTTATGTTAAACAACAGGAAACTATAATCCCAAGTCCGAACCCAGTTCTACTGAAATAAAATAAGCACTGCCACATGAACAGTTTATCTGGGGGACTGTGAATGCCTAGTATGCATTTATCAGCACCGAGTCAATGGCCATGCATTTATTGTGTGAAAAAGACAAAGACTATTTAAAACAACTGTTGCTGCCCAAAATAACAGATGCTTTGTGAGCACGGATTTCATAGCTGCTACTATGAGATTTCCTGCTGGGGTAGGTAGTCGGGCTTAAAAGAAAATTAGTCACTTTTTTACACAAAACATCGATCATGCATACCAGTCAGGTAGGAACTAAACATTTTCCAGTGAGTCGTCACGGTCTTACTATCAAGTCTACACCGGTCTTAGACTCTTTTATACTATATCACTGGCACCACGCTCATCAGCCCCCTCCTCATCAGCCTGGCCACCCCTGCCCTGCTTACCCCCTCCCTCCTCACCAGTCCTCTCCTCCTCGGCCTCCGGTGATTGTCACTGATCTTCATTTGGTTACCACATTGAGATCAGTGTTACTGTTAGCTCAGCCTCAGCTCACTGCAAAATAAACATTGAGGATCCGGATCCGATGATCATCATTGTGTAATGGTAGCGTTAATTTCAAGTCAGCATACATAGGAAAATATTACTAAAATAATATTTTCCTGGCTAGGCTGACTTGAAATTAACGCTACCACTACACAATGATGATGAATGGAAATGCTACTGCTTCCCAGCAGTACCGAGCTGCCCAGTGCCCTGCTCCTACCTGGGTTAACTTAGTCAGTCGGGTCAGCCACCTCCTCCACCGATCCCAATCTTCATGTCACAGTGCGGTCACTGGCACTCAAGAGCTGCGCAAGTGCAGCCATGCCCATGACTCAATCGGATATCCATGTGCGCCGGCTTCATGTTAGTTCCAGTCAGACAGGAAAGCGGGTCAGACAGGAAGGCGGGCGGCAGATGAAAAATGTCACGTGAACTCAACTCGGCAAAAAGCCGGTCACGTTCAAAATAAAAATGTTAAAATAAATAAATAAAGAATTTAAAAAAAATAATCTATAAACAAATATTTAGTGACTTGGGACAAATGCTGCCCCCCAAAAACTGTCGCCCTAGGCACCGGCCTTGTTGGCCTTTGCATTAATACGCCCCTGAGCTAAACTAAAAGCTTCCAAGTACGTTTTTAAACCATTTTATACTGGATTTTTATATCAGTATCTGTGCATCTTATTCTTTATAGTAGTGTCTATTACATGCGGTTATATGAAAATGAGTGTATACTGTCCCTTTAAATAATAGGATGCTTGGCTGATGGGAGGGGGGGGGTGAAGAAATGTGATAGACTCTGCCTATATTTACAAGGTTCTGTGACCTGGACTAATCACATAGTGTAAGTCCCTGCCCCAGTCTGCTTCATTATGCCCAGTGAAGAAAATTCTTACACGTATAAACTGGGCTGTCTACATAACGGAATGATTGGCTCGGGGGGGGGGGGAGAATGTAATGGACTATATGTCTGTATATAAGGTTTAAAGTGAGACCTTATTAAATGCACAGTATAAGTCACAGCCCCAGTATGTCTTATTACACTCCAGTGAAGAAAATTTTAAAGATACAATCTACATTGCATAAGTGATAAAATGCTTGGCTTAGGGGTGGGGGGGGGGGGTGTAAAGAAATGTGACAGACTCTGCCTATATTTACAAGATTTTGTGACTGGACTAATCACATAGTGCAAGTCCCTGCCCTAGTCTGCTCCATTATGCCCCAGTGAAGAAAATTCTTACAAATATAAATTGCGCTGTCTAAATGATGAAATGATTGGCTTGGGGGAATAAGTCCCTGCCCTAGTCTTTCTTATTTCTCTCCAGTGAAGAAAATCTCAGATACAATCTTCATTGCATAAATGACAAGATACATGGCTAAGGGGGGTGGGGGTGGGTGTGAAGAAATGTGAATGACTTTGCCTTATCTACAAAGTTCTCTGATCAAATTAATTACATAGTGTAAGTCCCTGCCATAGCCTGCTACACTTCGCTACAGGGAAGAAAATTCCATAAGTATAGTCTGTGCTACTTAATGCCACAGTGAAGAAAAGTACAAACAGCTTAATTTAAAGGGATAGTAAACCCAAAAATTGTATTTTATGATTTGGATAGAACATACAATTTTAACCAACTTTAAAATTTACTTCTATTATCAAATTTGCTTCATTCTCTTGTTATCCATTGCTGATGAACAGCATTGCACTACTGTCAGGAAGCTGAACACATCTAGTTAGCCAATCACAATAGACAAATGTAAGCAGGCACCAATTAGCAGCAGCTCCTACTAGTGTATGATATGTGCGTATTATTTTTCCACGAGGGATACTAAGAGAACGAAGCACATTTGAAAATAGAAGTGATTTTAAAAGTGTCTTAAAATTACATGCTCTATCTGAATCATGCAAGTTTAACTTTGACTTTCCTATCCCTTTAATAATCGACAAGGGCTAAGACAGTCTGGGTTGTTTGAAAGGGGAGTGAAGATAATCCATAGAAGCAGACATAACCTATATAAAAAAAAAGTTGTCATCTCACAGCCCAGTGAAGACAATCTTACTCTCTTCTTCTACTATAGTTGGGACATATCAACTGTGCCTCTTGAGAGGCAGTAGGAATTTTTGCACCTTAATAATTGTCATATATATACATATAAGCTCCTCATTAGATAGATGAATAAAATAAAAAAAGAGAAAGGGAAGGGAAAAGAAGAAAGAACTGCATTACCCGCCTAGATACACGTAGATTGATAGCTATATTATGGTGCTGAGGCTCCTTGGAAATATGAACTGCTATGAATTTGTAAATAACCATATAAGTGGTTGCTGGTCCTTTTTTCCTCTGTGTTTTGTTGTTCTGAAATCTTGAAGTGAACTTTATACAAAGCTGTGAAATAATTTTATATGGTTTTTTAGAATAGAGTCCCTATATGTGTGGACAGTATATGAAAAAAAACAGAACAACTTAATATATGCAGAAAGATTTCCTATATAGTGTATAAGTGCCTGCAAGTTCGTAAAGTGCTTAGGTTTGATCCAATTTAGATTGGATTTTTTTCTGATAATTACTGTGTAAAGAGGGCTTGTCTCCCCCCCTCCCTTTTTTTCTCTCTCTCTCCCCTGGCTGTTCCAGTTCACATTGTGTCATAGATTATCACACTACTATATTTTTTTTAATTTTGTTTTGTACTGACGGATTAGCTTATTCCTGAGCCTTACACTTTACGACTGCATATTTATTGTGCATTTCCTTCTTAATATGAGGAGAGTCCACTGTATTATTCCTTACTGTTGGGAATACTGAACCTGGCCACCAGGAGGAGGCAAAGACACCCCAGCCAAAGGCTCAAATACTCCCCCTACTTCCCTCATATCCCAGTCATTATTTGCCTTTCATCACAGGATGTTGGCAGAGAAGTATGAAAGGTATTTGCCCTTCGAAATGGGACTTGAGTTTTAAGTAGTCTTGTCAGCCTCTCAGTGAGAGCATTGATGAATGTTAGAGTCTGGAGATGCAGGGAGAGTCTTTCTGTGAATCCATCCAGACTCGTATTAACAGCTCCTAAGCAATCAGTGTTGACAAGTTTCAGTGCCTGCTTCCATTACTCAATTACATGTCAGGAGCGTTGCTACAAGACTGTCAAACTTGAGAAGCCGTGTTCCTGTTCCACGGCATAGATTCCGGTAAGATTGTTTAATTTTTTATACACATATGATAATGCAAGAAGACAAGGTCACAGTGTGGCTCCTTTTATCTGTATGGAATCAAGGGTTAATATCTCCAGAGGGGGAATATTGATGAGGGGGGATTAATCACATAATTCATTTTATTATGATTATGCTGCGACATGTGAGATGAGGCTCAGGCAGATGTGGAAACATACAGGTTTCACTTTTGTTTCTCTTGTAAGGTGTATCCAGTCCACGGATCATCCATTACTTGTGGGATATTCTCATTCCCAACAGGAAGTTGCAAGAGGATCACCCACTGCAGAGCTGTCTATATAGCTCCTCCCCTAACTGCCACCTCCAGTCATTCTCTTGCAACTCTCGACAAGCATGGAAGCAGTAAGAGAGATGTGGTGAAATGTAGTTGTTTTTTCTTCAATTCAAAAGTTTATTTTTAAATGGTACTGGAGTTGTACTATTTTTGCCCCAGAAGATGAATCTGCCTGTGGTCTCTAATGATCTTAACAGGTTGTAACTAAGATCCATTGCTGTTCTCACACATAACTGAAGAGAGAGGTAACTTCAGCTGGGGAATGGCGTGCAGGTTATCCTGCTGTGAGGTATGTGCAGTTTACATTTTTTCTAGAAGAATGTAAAGGCTAGAAAATGCTGCTGATACCAGATTTAGTTAAGGTAAGCATGATTACAGTGATTTAATAGCGACTAGTATCATGCTTACTGTTAGAGGTAATACTCTTATTATTTTTCAATTCCTGTCATATAAAACGTTTGCTGGTAGTGTTTAAACGTTTTTATATATTTGATAAAACTTTATTGGGGCCTAGTTTTTCCACATGGCTGGCTTAAATTTGCCTAGAAATAGTTCCCTTAGGCCTCCCACTGTGTGGACATGAGGGGGAGGGGCCTAATTTCACGCCTAAGTGCGCAGTAACTTTTACAGACTGAGACATTCAGTTTTCCTGCAGGAGCCTCCTGAATGCTATAGGACCTCTCTAAAGGGTTTTTAGGCTTTCCAAAGTCATTTGTATGGCAAGGTAGGGCCACAGCAGAGCTGTGGCAGTTTGTTGTGACTGTTAAAAAACGTCTATCGTTTTTTTTATCCATTTTTTAAACTAAGGGGTTAATCATCCATTTGCAAGTGGGTGCAATACTCTGTTAGCTTATTATACACACTGTAAAAATTTCGTTTGATTTACTGCTTTTTTTCACTGTTTTTCAAATTCTGACCTTTTTTATTTTTCTTAAAGGCACAGTACCGTTTTTATTTTTTGCTTGTTAACTTGCTTTAAAGTGTTTTCCAAGCTTGCTGGTCTCATTGCTAGTCTGTTTAAACATGTCTGACATAGAGGAAACTCCTTGTTCATTATGTTTAGAAGCCATGGTGGAACCCCCTCTTAGAATGTGTACCAAATGTACTGATTTCACTTTAAGTAATAAAGACCATATTCTGTCTTTAAAAAATTTATCACCAGAGGAATCTGACGAGGGGGAAGTTATGCCGACTAACTCGCCCCACGTGTCAGAACCTTTAAATCCTGCTCAAGGGACTCGCGCTCAAGAGGCGCCAAGTACATCTAGCGCGACCATGGCGTTTACTTTACAACACATGGCGGCAGTCATGGATAATACACTGTCAGCGGTATTATCCAGACTACCTGGGTTACGAGGAAAGCGATACAGCTCTGGAGTTAGAAGAAATACAGAGCATACTGACACTTTAGTAGCTATGTCTGATACCCCCTCACAATATGCAGAAGCTGAGGAAGGAGAGCTTCTTTCAGTGGGTGATTTTTCTGACTCAGGGAAGAGGATTCAACCTGATTCTGATATGTCAACATTTAAATTTAAGCTTGAACACCTCCGCGTGTTGCTCAGGGAGGTTTTAGCTGCTCTGAATGACTGTGATACAATTGCAGTGCCAGAGAAATTGTGCAGATTGGATAAATACTATGCAGTGCCCGTTTACACTGATGTTTTTCCAATACCTAAAAGGTTTACAGAAATTATTACTAAGGAATGGGATAGACCAGGTGTGCCGTTCTCTCCCCCTCCTATTTTTAAGAAAATGTTTCCAATAGATGCCGCCACACGGGACTTATGGCAAACAGTCCCTAAGGTGGAGGGAGCAGTTTCTACCCTAGCTAAGCGTACTACTATCCCTGTCGAGGACAGTTGTGCTTTCTTAGATCCAATGGATAAAAAGTTAGAGGGTTACCTTAAGAAAATGTTTATTCAACAAGGTTTTATTCTACTGCCCCTTGCATGCATTGCCCCAGTCACTGCTGCTGCGGCCTTCTGGTTTGAGTCTCTGGAAGAGGCTTTACAGGTAGAGACTCCATTGGATGATATACTTGACAAGCTTAGAGCACTTAAGCTAGCCAATTCTTTTGTTTCTGATGCCATTGTTCATTTGACTAAACTAACGGCTAAGAATTCTGGTTTTGCTATTCAGGCGCGTAGGGCGCTATGGCTTAAATCATGGTCAGCTGACGTTACTTCAGAGTCTAAGCTGCTTAATATTCCCTTCAAGGGGCAGACCCTATTCGGGCCTGGTTTTGAAGGAGATCATTTCTGATATCACGGGAGGAAAAGGTCATGCCCTTCCTCAGGATAGGTCCAAATCAAGGGCCAAACAGACTAATTTTCGTGCCTTTCGAAACATCAAGGCAAGTGCGGCATCAACTTCCTCTAATACAAAACAAGAGGGAACTTTTGCCCAGTCCAAGTCGGTCTAGAGACCTAACCAGACTTGCAACAAAGGTAAGCAGGCCAAAAAGCCTGCTGCTGCCTCTAAGACAGCATGAAGGATTGGCCCCCGAACCGGTAATGGATCTAGTAGGGGGCAGACTTTCGCTCTTCGCCCAGGCTTGGGCAAGAGATGTCCAGGATCCCTGGGCGTTGGAAATTGTATCCCAGGGATATCTTCTGGACTTCAGAGCTTCTCCTCCAAAAGGGAGATTTCACCTTTCACAATTATCTGCAAACCAGATAAAGAGAGAGGCATTTTTACACTGTGTTCAAGACCTCCTAGTTATGGGAGTGATCCACCCAGTTTCAAAGGAGGAACAGGGACAAGGATTCTATTCAAATCTGTTTGTGGTTCCCAAAAAAGAGGGAACCTTCAGACCAATCTTAGATCTCAGGATCCTAAACAAATTTCTCAGGGTCCCATCATTCAAGATGGAGACTATTCGAACCATCCTACCTATGATCCAGGAGGGTCAATACATGACTACAGTGGATTTAAAGGATGCTTATCTTCACATTCCGATAAACAAAGATCATCATCGGTTTCTCAGGTTTGCCTTCCTAGACAGGCATTACCAGTTTGTAGCTCTTCCCTTTGGGTTAGCTACAGCCCCAAGAATCTTTACGAAGGTTCTGGGGTCACTTCTGGTGGTCCTAAGGCCGCGGGGCATAGCCATGGCCCCTTATTTAGACGACATTCTGATACAGGCGTCAAATTTCCAAATTGCCAAGTCTCATACGGACATATTTCTGGCATTTCTGAGGTCGCATGGGTGGAAAGTGAACGAAGAAAAGAGTTCTCTATCCCCTCTCACAAGAGTTTCCTTTCTGGGAACTCTAATAGATTCTGTAGAAATGAGGATTTACCTGACAGAGACCAGGTTATCAAAACTTCTAAATTCCTGCCGTGTTCTTTATTCCACTTCTCGCCCTTCGGTGGCTCAGTGTATGGAAGTAATCGGCTTAATGGTAGCGGCAATGGACATAGTGCCGTTTGCCCGTCTGCATCTCAGACCGCTGCAACTCTGCATGCTCAGTCAGTGGAATGGGGATTACACAGATTTGTCCCCTCTACTAAATCTGGATCAAGAGACCAGGGATTCTCTTCTCTGGTGGCTATCTCGGGTCCATCTGTCCAAAGGTATGACCTTTCGCAGGCCAGATTGGACAATTGTAACGATAGATGGCAGTCTGGAACTCCCTGAAGGCTCAGGGATCGTGGACTCAGGAGGAGACACTCCTTCCGATAAACATTCTGGAACTAAGAGCGATATTCAATGCTCTTCAGGCTTGGCCTCAGCTAGAGACAATGAGGTTCATCAGATTTCAGTCGGAAAACATCACGACTATGGCTTACATCAACCATCAAGGGGGAACAAGGAGTTCCCTAGCGATGTTGAAAGTTTCAAAGATAATTCGTTGGGCAGAGATTCACTCTTGCCACCTATCAGCTATCCATATCCCAGGAGTAGAGAACTGGGAGGCGGATTTTCTAAGTCGTCAGACTTTCCATTCGGGAGAGTGGGAACTCCATCCGGAGGTGTTTGCACAATTGATTCATCGTTGGGGCAAACCAGAACTGGATCTCATGGCGTCTCGCCAGAACGCCAAACTTCCTTGTTACGGATCCAGGTCCAGGGATCCCAAGGCGACGCTGATAGATGCTCTAGCAGCGCCTTGGTCCTTCAACCTGGCTTATGTGTTTCCACCGTTTCCTCTGCTCCCTCGTCTGATTGCCAAAATCAAGCAGGAGAGGGCATCTGTGATCTTGATAGCGCCTGCGTGGCCACGCAGGACTTGGTATGCAGATCTAGTGGACATGTCATCCTTTCCACCATGGACTCTGCCTCTGAGACAGGACCTTCTACTTCAGGGTCCTTTCAACCATCCAAATCTAATTTCTCTGAGACTGACTGCCTGGAGATTGAACGCTTGATTTTATCAAAGCATGGCTTCTCCGAGTCAGTCATTGATACCTTAATTCAGGCACGAAAGCCTGTCACCAGGAAAATCTATCATAATATATGGCGTAAATATCTTTATTGGTGTGAATCCAAGGGTTACTCATGGAGTAAAGTCAGGATTCCCAGGATATTATCTTTTCTCCAGTTCTATTTTTGGTAGCTATTTCCTCGGCTCATAGAGTTTCCGATTTATCTGCCTTACAATGTGATTCCCCTTATCTGATCTTCCATGCAGATAAGGTAGTTTTGCGTACCAAACCTGGGTTTTTACCTAAGGTGGTATCTAATAAGAATATAAATCAGGAGATTGTTGTTCCGTCATTGTGGCCTAATCCTTCTTCGAAGAAGGAACGTCTATTACACAATCTTGACGTGGTTCGTGCTTTAAAGTATTATTTACAAGCTACTAAAGATTTTCGTCAAACATCTGCTTTGTTTGTTGTCTATTCTGGACAGAGGAAAGGCCAAAAGGCCTCGGCAACTTCTCTTTCGCTTTGGCTAAGAAGTATAATACGCTTAGCTTATGAGACTGCTGGCCAGCAGCCTCCTGAAAGGATTACAGCTCATTCTACTAGAGCTGTGGCCTTTAAAAATGAGGCTTCTTTTGAACAGATTTGCAAGGCGGCGACTTGGTCTTCGCTTCATACTTTTTCAAAATTCTATAAATTCGATACTTTTGCTTCTTCGGAGGCTATTTTTGGGAGAAAGGTTTTACAGGCAGTGGTACCTTCTGTTTAAGTTCCTGCCTTGTCCCTCCCTTCATCCGTGTACTTTAGCTTTGATATTGGTATCCCACAAGTAATGGATGATCCGTGGACTGGATACACCTTACAAGAGAAAACATAATTTATGCTTACCTGATAAATTTATTTCTCTTGTGGTGTATCCAGTCCATGGCCCGCCCTGTCATTTTAAAGCAGGTATTTTTTAACTTTAAACTACAGTCCCCACTATGGTTTCTCCTTTCTCTTGCTTGTCTTTGGTCGAATGACTGGAGGTGGCATTTAGGGGAGGAGCTATATAGACAGCTCTGCTGTGGGTGATCCTCTTGCAACTTCCTGTTGGGAATGAGAATATCCCACAAGTAATGGATGATCCGTGGACTGGATACACCACAAGAGAAATAAATTTATCAGGTAAGCATAAATTATGTTTTTTGTAAGCTGCACAGGCTGAAAGGGCTTGGAGCACTTTTTCAATAGTCTGCTTTATATGCACAAGCTATGGAGGATTCTGATGCGTTAGAAGGTACTTCCTCCTTACCTAAGTCTAATACCTTTCTATATTGTGAGGAGGCCGTGGTATACCCGCCTGCTCAATTATGTTCCACATACCTTGATAATGTAATCATGTCAAAGAAAGTTAATATGTTTAGTACCACTGAGCCGTCCACCTCTGAGGAATCTCCATCCTGCGAGGTGTGAACCCTGCAATCATCTCCTAATACACATGCAACTTCCCGTAGTACTTCTAAACCTCCATCTGGAGGGTCCCTTTTGCCGCCAGACTTTACTGAGCAGTTACAAATGTCAGTGTCTGCGGCCTTAAGTGCTTTACTTCGTCCTGCTAAGCGCAAGCAAAAGGTCAAATATTGCTATCCTTCCCAGGGGTCATTTCCTAGCTTATTGGATTTATCTGATACAAGAATATCTGCTGATGAAGATGTCTCTGATACTTCAGAGGATGGTCTTACTGGGTCGGAATCTGCTGCCTCTAAGCCTCCAGCAACGGAGGAACCAGACTTTAGATTTAGGATTGAACATTTACGCTTTCTGCTAAAGAAGGTTTTGGCTATTTTAGAGGTCCCAGAGCCTAAATTGCATGAGGAATCTTTAATTCCTAAGTTAGATAGGGTCAATGAGGACAGGGTTCTACCACAGACTTTCCCGGTTCCCGTTAAGATGGCAAACATTATTAAGGATCAATGGAAAATAATTGGTTCTTCATTTTCCTTCTTCCTTTTAAAAAATTATTCCCAGTTCTGGACTCTCAATTGAAGTTGTGGTGTTCCATCCCCAAGGTGGATGGCACTATCTACACTCTTGCTAAGCGTACTACTATCCTGCTTGAGGATAGTTCGTCATTTAAAAAGCCCATGGTGAAGAAGATAGAAACTCTGTTAAGAAAGATGTTTCAACACACAGGATATTTGTTTCAACCGGCAGCGGCTGTTGCTGCGGTTGCTGGAGCGGCTACCTACCAGTGCGACTCTTTATCTGAGTTGATCAAGGTGGAGGGTCCCCTCGGCGTAATACAGGAAAGAATTAAGGCCTTAAGGGTGGCTAATTATTTCATTTGTTATGCAAATATTCAGATTATTCACCTGAATGCTAAGGCTTCAGGTTTTTCTGTTCAAGCCCACAGGGCACTCTGGCTGAAGTCCTGGTCTGCTAACATGACTTCGAAGTCAAGACTTCTTTCCCTCCCATTAAAGGGAAAGATTCTATTTGGTCCAGGCCTGGACTCAATTATCTCCACGGTTACAGGAGGCAAAGGTGCCTTTTTACCGCAGGATAAGAACAAACCTAAAGGACAAGGTCCTCATTATCATTCCTTTCGTTTGGATAAATCCCAACATTAGCAGCCCTCAGCAAAGCCAGAGCAAACCAAGGGGACTTGGAAGCCGGCTTAGTCCTGGAATAAGTCAAAGCAAAACAAGAAGCCTGCTGAGACAAAGTCGGCATGAAGGGGCGGCCCGATCCGGCTATGGATCTAGTAGGGGGCAGACTATCGCTCTTTTTGGATGCTTGGTTTGGGGATGTGCAAGCCCTCTGGCTCCTAGAGGTCATTGCTCAGGGATACAGGATAGGTTTAAAGTCTCATCCACCCAGGGGCAGAGTCATTGTACCGTTACCTCTTGCAGAAAGAGGTCTGGGATACTACTCAAACCTTTTTGTGGTCCTAAAGAAGGATCGAACTTTCCGCCCAATTCTGGACCTAAAGTGCTTAAACAAATTCCTAGCTGTCCTCTCGTTCAAGATGGAGACAATAAGGTCCATCCTTCCCTTAGTTTAGGAAGGACAGTTCATGACCACGATAGATCTGAAGGATGCTTACCTTCATGTTCCAATACACAAGGAAAACTTTAAGCTCCTAAGGTTTGCGTTCCTGGACCAGCACTTCCAGTTTATTGCACTTCCGCTTGGTCTAGCTACTGCTTCAAGAGCTTTTACGAAGGTTCTAGGAACTCTGCTTGCTGTGGCCAGAACCAGAGGTATAACAGTAGCGCCATACTTGGATGATATTCTGGTTCAAGCACCATCCTGTCTGGCAGAAGACCATTCAAAAGCTCTTCTTCAATCTCATGGATGGAAGATAAACTTAGAAAAGAGTTCTCTTGTTCCCAGTACCAGGGTGGAATTTCTGTGTACTATAATAGACTCCATATCCATGAGGATATTCCTTACAGACCAGAGACATTACAAGCTAACTTCCGCTTGTCTTGCCCTCCAGACTTTCTTAAGGCCCTTTGTGGCTTGGTGTATGGAGGTGATTGGTCTCATGGTGTCAAGCATGGAAATCATTCCTTTTGCCAGATTCTATCTCAGACCTCTACAGCTGTGCATTCTGAGACAGTGGAACAGCGATCATTTGGATCTGTCGCAACAGATTTCTCTGGACAACCAGTTGAGAGGATTGCTCTCCTGGTGTCTTTGTCCAGATCACCTATCCCAAGGGAAATCCTTCATGAGACCATCCTGGAGATTGTGAATACGGACGCAAGTCTATCAGGGTTGGGAGCTGTTGGGGTGCCAGGAAGGCACAGGGCCTGTGGACCCGAGAGGAATCCCACCTCCCGATCAACATTCTGGAACAATCTTCAATGCTCTAAAGGATTGACCTCTTCTGGGTTTGTCCCAGATTCCAATCAGTCAACATAACCTCGGTGGCTTACATCAACCATCAGGGGGGAACGAGGAGCTCCCTAGCAATGAGGGAAGTATCTCGGATTCTGGAGTGGGCGGAGGCCCACAACTGCTCGCTGTCAGCGATCCACATTCCGGGTGTGGACAACTGGGAAGCGGATTTCCTCCGCAGACAATCCTTTCATCCGGGGTAATGGTTTCTCCATCCCGAGGTGTTTGCAGTGATTTGAGACAGCCGGAGATAGATCTCATGGGGTCCCGGCTCAATTCTAAGCTACCCAGATATGGGTCGCAGTCCAGTGATCCTCAGGTGGAACTAATAGATGCATTAGCAGTGCCTTGGAGGTTCACCCTATTTTAAATTTTTCCACCGTTACCACTTCTCCCTCGTGTAGTGGCCTGCATTAGTGATACTGATTGCTTCATCGTGGCCAGGAAGGATCTGGTTCGAGGACCTGGTGGGGATGTCCTCATCTCCTCCATAAAGGTTACCTTGTCGCAGGGATCTGCTGCAACAGGGTCCCTTTGTTCATCAAAATCTATATTCTCTGTGGCTGACCACGTGGAGATTGAACGCTTAGTCTTAGCCAAGAGAGGTTTCTTGGAGAGGGTTATTGACACTCTCATTCAGGCTCGTAAGCCTGCTACTCGACGCATCTACAATAAGGTGTGGAGAGCTTACTTGTTCTATCTATCTATCTATCTATCTATCTATTGGGTTCTTGTAAAGCGCGGCTATTCACCCGTGAGGGTCTCAAGGCGCTGAGGGTTGCAGTTCAGTTGAAGAGCCAGGTCTTGAGGTCCTTTCTGAACTTAGTTAGGGCGGTAGCTTGTCTGAGGTGCAGCGGTAGGGTGTTCCAAGTCTTGGCTGCCAGGTGAGAGAAGGATCTGCCTCCCACTGTGGTTTATCTGATGCGGGGGATGACTGCGAGGGCTTGGTCGGCCGATCGAAGTTGTCTGGCAGGGGTGTAGAAGGTAACACGGTGGTTCAAGTATTTGGGACCGATGTTGTGGAGGGCCTTGAATGTGTGGGTGAGAAGCTTGAAGGTTATTCTTTTGTTGATGGGGAGCCAGTGCAGGTCCTGCAGGTGTTTGGTGATGTGGCATTGACAGGGGATGTCGAGGATTAGTCTGGCCGAGGTGTTCTGGATGCACTGTAGTCTCTTTTGGGGCTTGATGGTGGAGCCAGCGTAGAGTGCGTTACCATAGTCCAGTCGGCTGCTGACGGGGGCGTGAGTGACAGTCTTCCTAGTCTCAGTTGGGATCCATTTGAAGATCTTTCACAGCAGGTGAAGTGTGTGGAAGCATGCAGAAGAGACGGCGTTTACTTGCCATGTAGATGTTGAATAGGGTGGGGCTCAGCGAAGAGCCTTGGGGTACACCGCAGTTGATTTCTGTGGGCTTTGAGGTGTAGGGTGGGAGTCTAACTTTCTGGGTTCTGCTGGTGAAGAAGGAGGTGATCCATTCCAGGGCTTTGTCATGTATGCCGGCATCATGTAGTCGGTTGCGGAGGGTGAGGTGGGAGACAGTGTTGAATGCTGCTGAGAGGTCTAAGAGAATGAGGCGGCGGTCTCTCCTCAGTCGAGTAGGGCAAGGATGTCGTCTGTGGCAGCAAGGAGGGCGGTCTTGGTGCTGTGGTTGCTCCTGAAACCAGATTGGGAGGGGTCCAGGGTGTGGTTGGTTTTGATGTAGTCAACGAGTTGCACTTTGATGGATTTCTCGATGACTTTGGCCGCAAAGGGGAGCAGAGAGATTGGGCAGTAGTTCTTCGGATCATTGGGGTCGGCCGTGGGTTTTTTCAGTAGGGGTTTTAATTCTGCATGCTTCCAATCATCCGGGAAGGTGCTGATTTTGATGGAGCAGTTGATGGTGCTGCAGAGCTTGGGGGTGATGGTGTCACCCGCTTTGTTGAAAATGTGATGCAGGCATGGGTCCGAGGGTGCTCCGGAGTGGATCGATCTCATGATTCTGATGGTGTCCTCTGTGGTGAGGGGGCTCCAGATGGTCCATGGGGGGTATGCGGTGGTGTACTTGGGTGAGGTATAGGTGGGAGTTGGTGAGTTCTGGGGCGCGAAGCTGTCATAGATGTCGAGAATCTTGCGGTGAAAGTACATTGCGAGGTTATCGCAGAGGTCCTGGGAGGGCGGGATGTCGTTGGTGTCGCTGTTGGGATTGGAGAATTCCTTGATGACTGTGAATAGCTCCTTGCTGTTGTGGACATTGGCATTGATTCTATCTTGGATGGCTGTGTTCTGGTGTGAAGAGCGGGGTTTTTCTGGCATAAGGTCCAGACTGCCAGGATTCTTTCCTGTCTCCAGAAGGGCCTTTCTGCCAGTTCCCTGCGGGGATAGATTTCAACCTTTTCTGTGTTGCTGCATAAGAGACTCGCTGAACTCCCTGACGTGCAATCCTTCATTAAGGCTCTGATCAGACCTGTGTTTAGAACCAACGTTCCTCCTTTGAGTTTAAATCTTGTTCTTCAGTTTTTGCAACAGGCTCCGTGTAAGCCTATGCATTCGGTTGACATTAAATTGTTGTCCTTGAAGGTTCTTTTTCTATTGGCTATTGCTTAGCTTATAGGTCAGTGGGTCTTAGATCTCCTCAGAGGATTACAGCTCATTCCACTAGAGCAGTGTCTTCCTCTTGGGCCTTTAAGAACGAGGCCGCTGTGGTGCCCTCAGATTAGGTTCCGCATTTTCTTTACCCCTCCTGTTATCATTCAGTGTCCTCTAAAGCTTGGGTATAGTTTTCCCAACAGTAAGGAATGATGCCGTGGACTCTCCTCATATTAAGAAGGAAAACATAAATTATGCTTACCTGATAATTTAATTTCCTTCTGTATGAGGAGAGTCCACGGCCCCCCGCCCGTATACTCCAATCGGCGGACCAAAATTTGTTTTTCTTTTCCTGCACCATTTATACCCTGTTATTTCTCCTACTGTTCCTTGTTCCCTTGGCAGAATTACTGGGATATGAGGGAAGTAGGGGGAGTATTTGAGCCTTTGGCTGGGGTGTCTGCCTCCTCCTGGTGGCCAGGATCAGTATTCACAAAAGTAAGGAATGATGCCGTGGACTTTTCCTCATACAGAAGGAAATGCAATTATCAGTTAAGCATAATTTGTTTTCCCACACATTTTCACTCTCTCCCTTTTTTTTCTCTTCCTGCCTTTTGTTCTCTCTCTTTTTTTATGGAGAAATTTGTGAATATATCTAAAAAAAATCACCAAATATGCCTTCTAAATCAAAAGATAATAAAGACAAAGACAAGAAAGACAGAACTAATACAAGCACCCTTCATAAGAGCTCTCTAAATTCTACTGATCTATCCTTGCCTATATTAGGCTCACAAAATCTGGCAAAATAAATCTGACATGATAGTGCCACAATTTACTAAAACATG